>NC_056745.1:1106213893-1106261393 GCF_019279795.1 Protopterus annectens | reverse complement strand
CTCATCTGCCATGCAGCAGAGGGTACCTTGTGAGCTGCTGGTTCAGGCATCTCTGTAAAAGAGACATTCCTGTGTGAGACTATGTGATTTTGCAGAACCCTTTAAGGTATCCTTCATCAATGGCCCTTTTGATGGTTCCTCTTTGTTTGGGCCATCAGTGAAGGAGATGCTTTCCCAGAGGGAGCAGGATGGAAAGACTCTATCTGCCATTGCAATAAGTTTCTACACCTCAGTGGACCTTTGCTAAGAACCAGCAAGGAGTTATGAAAATCTGTTCCGTAAATCTCTCAGGACCTGCGTGGGGAATCTTCTGCCAGAGGCAGAGGAGGAGGTTTCAACAGATGACAATGCCCCAGAGACAGAGGGGATCAGCAGAACCAGGGCATTAGAGACACGTTCACTGACAGGACTCTGACCCTATCAGCACTCCTGAAGCGTTGCCCAACTGTCCGTCTCTGGAGGCAGTCGGGGGCCATCCAAAGGGTCCCAACCAAACAAGAGGATTTGGAACTTCCTCCTGCTTCTTTTTGGTGCCAGAAAAGACAGGAGACCTAAGACCTATTCTGGATCTAAGCAATCTGAATCAATATGTAAAGAAGTTGAAGTTCCGAATGGTTACAGTCCAGTCCATACTGCCTTTCCTATGCAAGAATGATTGGATGTGCTTTGTAGATATCCAGGATGCATACTGTCACATCAAATTAGACAGGTGTTCCAGGAGATACCTGTGCTTTTGGCTGGGAGCCAATCACTACCAATGCACAATACAGCCCTTTGGTCTCACCACAGCCCCTTGGGTGTTCACCAAATGCATGGCAGTCATAGCAGATCACCTGAGGCTCAAAAGATTCCAGATGTTTCCCTGTTTAGACAATTGGCTCTTCACTGCCCCATGCAAGGCATTAACTCCTTCAAGCCAGGGATTACTCGATTCAAACCTCCAACTCATTGGACATCATCATAAACTTAGTGAAATCCAATCTGACTCTAGTGCAAAAGCTAGAATTCATAGGAAATCAGCTGGATACGACAAGTCAAGTGGCTTCCCTTCCCAATCATCGCATTACATCTTTGAGAAATCAGGTCCTGGACCTACTGTCTCATCTGTCCCCTCCGGCATGGTGTTACAAGCTCTTGGGTCAATGTCAGTGATTATTCTTGTAGTCCCTATGGCAAGATTCTTTATGTGAATTCTCGAATGGACTTTAGCTCTACAGTGGTCAATAGTTCACCAACCTCTATCTGTTCCCATCAGACTTATTCCAATCTACAAACACCATATTCAATGGTGGATATAGTCAGATGACTTGTTTTTGGGTAGGCCTTTCTCTCCCCAACCTCCTTTAGCCACAATGACCACTGATGCTTCCCAATTCGGGTGGGGTGCATTACAAGGAGAAGATGGTCCAAGGCACATGGTCGCCCTTAGAGACCAAGATTCATATAATTGTCCTCGAGATGAGAGCGGTCCTCTTAACATTGCAAACCTTTCAGGACATTCTCCCTCTGGGAATTATTGCAGTGCATACCAACAACATCAGTAGTTTGGTGCATCAACAAATAAGGAGGAAACCATTTGTATCCTTTGTGCAGAGAGGCCATGGGGGTCTGGGGAATGGGTGATATCTTCTGATGGCCTTCTAGTTGCAACACACATTTTGGGGAAAACCAGTGAGCTGGAGTACAGACACAGCAGCTCCATTTTGATTCTGCATGGAAGGTCCCTCAATCAATCAGTAGTGAACATAATATTCAACTCTCGGGGTCATCCTTTCTGTGAACTCTTTGCCTCTCCCCTCAATAGCAAGTGCAGTGAGTTTTTCACTCTGATCCCCCCTCCAGAGGAGTCACCGAGAGATGCTCTGGTTCACAATTGCCTCCCAGGTCTCCTTTATGCCTACCCTCCTCTCCCATTGATTCTGAAGTTCCTACAGAAGCCAAGCAGACTGAAGAGCACAGTCATTCTCATTACCCCCTTTTGGCCTAGACAAGTTTGCTTCCCCTTCCTCTGGTCTCACCTCAGATACCCTCCATGGGTACTGGAGCCCAAATAGGACCTCCTCTCTCACCTGTTATAATTACAGCATCTCAGTCTCCATGCCCTCAAGCTGACCAATGTTTTCTCCACTTCCAACTATAGTAAGACAGTCCAGGCTCACATCCCCAGTCTGTGACATTATTTTAGCCTCACAGGAGGCATTCACTAAGAAAGTCTACAAGAGCAAGTGGAAACGATTCTCTGTATGGGCTTCCAAAGAGAATATTAAACCTTTTTTCAGCACCTACTTCAGCCATCGTTTTGTTTCTTAGCACTCTGTTTAAAGAAGGGGGTAGTTTCTTGACCATTAATCTTCAACTAGCTGCAATTTCTGATTTTCATACTGGAAGCCAGTCATGCTCTTTGTTGAGCTTTAGGGAATGCAAAGCCTTTATGAAAGCAATTTTCTTAATGAGACTGCCCATTGATGATCCTTCTTCACCTTGGGACCTCACAGTCATCCTATAAGGTTTGACCCAAAAAACATTCAAACCAGCAGACAAATGTGATGTAAAATTTCTAGCATGAAAAACCATCTTTGGTAGCCATTACCTCAGTGAAAAGAATTTCTGAACACCAGGCATTATCAGCTAAGCCCTCTTGCTTAAATTTTCATAAAGACACGTTATCTTTATGAACCAACCCTTCCTTTATGTCTAAATTGGCCACAGAGACCAATATTAACCAATCTATTTAATTACCGTTATTCTTCCAAATTTTTCCAACAAAGGCAGATATATCCTGTATCTCCTTGATGTTCATAGACAATTGGGTTTGTGTATTCACAGAACAAAGCAGTACAGGAAGTCTGATCGTTTGTAGCTTTCTCCCCAACAGATTGGGTCAAGCAGTTTCTAAAATTACTCTGGTAAAATGATCACTGATTGTATCACAACTGATTTATTCCCAGAAAGGTTTAGAATTGCCTCACCCTCCTATAGCATGCTCTACCAAATCTATGGCTCCTTCATCTGGTTTTTCATCCAGAACTTCTGTTGATGATATTTGTTCTGCAGCCACTTGGTCAAAAACTCATGCCTTTGTTACGCATTATAAATTGGACATTGTTTCCAGAAGAAGCAGGGCTTCCTTCAGCTTGACAGTGCTCCTGTATATCCTTTTTGAGGGTCTTCCAAGAATCGCGTTGCTGTGGACTCTGACCCATCAGTGAGGAAGAATGAAAAGGAAAACATCAAATTAAAAAGTTAAGTCTTACCATAACTTGGCATCTGTGTTGTCCATTTTCATTCTTCCTAACTTTTCCACCCAACCATCCCCCAGCTTTTGTTGCTCCTAGAGGATCTAAGGAAAATTTTAGAACACACATGTTCCAGGTTTGAGCCCCAGTTCTTTCATTCTATCTATCCTATCTATATTATCTAGTGGGATGTAAGTCAGCAAATGTGATCTGAGGAGTTGGGGATGGTGTAAGGCATTATGGATAGAGGGAGGAGCTTGAGAGTCAGATCCAAGTCTGGAAAAGGTGGCCGAGTTGGATACGAGGATTGGATCTGTAACCCATCAGAATAAGAATGAAAATGGACAACATGGATGCTAAGTTATGGTAAGATGTAACTTTTTATTATATACTATTTGTTAAACAGGATAATAGTCCAATCCACAGAATTTCACTGTAACCATTGCCCGGGGCTATAAACAGCCTTGAAAATTTATTTTCTATTTTTTCTATTTATATTTGTTTGCTGGGGTAGAGCACTGTTCTCCATTAACCTTTTTCAGACTTAGCCCAGAAGTGGTGTCTGGTTAAGTGACTTGTTCACAGTCAAATGCATTTTGAGACACTACTAAGGAGAGCGAATTAGAGTTTTATGCATGGTACCAAGTCACATTACAAAGTAATAGGCTAGAGATATAAATAACATAATAAACAAGGTATCTTGTCACTAAGGTAAGATATATGGTAAGATATAATCAAATTCAGTTATAGGTTCATTGGTACATAAGTGGATACAAGGCTATCAGCCTAAAAAACATTTTAAGGGTGGCTAAGTTTACCCAGGTTTACCAAAATATCGCTGACGTGTCAATACCCCAACAATTGTTATGGGTATGGTGTAGTCTTGTACATGTCAAGCTTTCATAGGCTGTCCCTTAAGGACATAGGTGCCAAACAAAGGGTATATTTGCAATTTTCCTTCCACTGGTCTTACATTTAATGGGGTATGGGATGAGTTTTGCTTCAAATAGATGGCAAACCTGTTCCAGAGAAGGAGTAATCTTTGAGGCACATACATGTGTCTCCATCATGTCCTGTATTTATTTATTGGTTCATTTTTATTTATTTTTTGTTTGTTTAGTCAATGTTAACATTTTCTTAGCTAAGCAAAGCAAAGGACATGCAAGTGTGAGTCTCAAAGGATGCCCATTGTAAAGTATTTGTCATTCATGGAATGTGTTAAGAAGAGCTCCACTTGAGGATGTAAACAATATGACCCGAAGAGAAGGATGTCAAGGAGGTCTGGAACAATGGAAATGCTATTACCTTTCCTTTAGGAAGATAGTTAAAATGGTGTACATCTAGTGAATTAAGCCAAATGTCCACAAGGTGTCTATCCATACTGCTCACACCTATGATTTCAGAACCTTAGAAACACCCATCTGTGCCACAATAGCTGCACAAGAAATGTGGATATGTGCATATAGAGCAGTATGCCTCTGTTTCATGGATCATAGTATTGTTCATTTGTGACACCCTGTGAGGTAGCAAGATGGTCTTACATGTCCCCAGTCACCTGAGTTTAACCAGATGTGCCCTCATATGGACTTTCTCCTTTCTCAGTCCACAGAGGTGCCTGCATAATGGACAAAAGCACACATTTCACAATGTTTTCTTGAACTTTTCAGTGGTTGCACTTTGATAGTCCTATTACTTCTCACTGTAGGCTGTCATAAGACTGCACTGCTACAGTTTTTCCTAGGCTTTCATCTGCATTGAAAATATTTTTTGCATGTAGTAGATTGTCAGGCTTCTTTAGTGCAGATGAACATTTTGAATCTTAGATATTATAAAGAAAATAAGAAAGGGTCCTTAAAATGTAAATGCAGTGCAATAAAGTTAACCATTGATAATCTCTTTAAAAATGAATTAGTCGGAACATACTTTTTTTTCTAAAACTTAAAATGGTCCCACAAACAAATACCCTGTGACTCAGTGATACTTCTGTACTTGAACCTTCATGTCTGAATTTCAACGTGTTCTGATTACTAAATCTAGAAACCTGCTTTTTTCTGTTTTCATTAAAGATCTCTGAAACAACCTTAATATACAAAGCTGGGAAAAAAGAATTAATTTATTTAAAAACCTTTTCTCCAAATGATCCTACAGTCATACTGTGGATATTATTGGATGATCTTTTCCCTACAACACCTTGCACCACAGTAGTTTGCTTACATGGCAGGACTGCTCTAATGTTACATTCTTCTCTTTTTGACTTGAAATTCTTATTCCACACTTTGCATCTGTTTGTTTTCCCTTCTGAAGATACTGGGCCTTGTGGTCACACCTTGCTTCTCTAAGTATCGCAACTCGTTCTTCCATTTAAATGCCAAAACGATTCATACCTACTTCTTTAATTATAATTTCATGATTGATTATGATTATAATAGATGCTGTCCTTCTGAAAAAGAATTGCTGATTGTGACCAGTATTACTAAGAAGTTTCTTTTCTTGTAATCTACTTTCTTTTCTTACAGAATTATTAACAGTCATAACAATTTCATGCTGTAGTATAATTTATTGAAGCTTTTTACTTTCTTTGTTCTAGTGGAAGAAGAAGCTGAAGAAGGTATTATTTGACAGAATTTAACTTTGAAGTTTAACATTTGTTTTAATTAAGTTTCATACTGTAAAAGGGCATGCCTACAAAATATGAGTTTGGTGAGTTATGGTGAATGCAGGCAGTTGATTACTTTGAACAGAATTTTAATTCTAAAAGTAATAAGTCTCTTGCATTTTTAACAGTAGGATGCTTTTTATTGTAACACCTGCTTTTTTGACTAATACTTACTTTACTGACCTCAGGTTTACAACTGTTTGAATTCTTCTCACTAACTTGTTTGCTCCTTTCATAATACTGGCTGCCTTTCAGTGTGTTACCTCTTATAGAATGGACTTCCCCTCTCTGGGAGGAAATTGCCTCAGAATATTTATTTATGTTTTGGCCATCCCACAAGGAAGGAGTGAGAGGTTCAGAAGATCTTTAGTAGTCAGCAGACTGCCATGTTCCATTCGGTTGCCTTGTTTGCTAGTCACTATGTGCAGTGACTTCCTCATTTGTGAGCATATGCTACTTTGAACTGAATATGTGTACATAACCCCTTCCTTGTTCATTTGACTTGCTACAGGTAGACCTGCAACGAACAGTCAGAACCCCTACCCAGAAAAAAAAAAGAGTGAGACAAAGTGAGACACAGAGAAGAGCAGTGTTCTTTTCTTATCACCACCCTCCAGGCAGCTGCCTGGCATCTATTCCACTGTTTGGGATACTTTTGCAGTGGCCCTAATGATAATGGACATCAGCTGGGTATAACAGCCCTGTGTTTCTTATGCTTAGTCAAACACTCTGCTTGTGCTGTGCTGACAAGGTTATAACAAGGCCAAAATATGCATATCCACAACTAGTGGGGTTTGGCTTTGTTGGCCTGAAATTGTGCATTAAAACGATGAAACAAGTTATGGGCATTCAGAATCGCTAATTAGCTGAAACACCTGATGTTCATAAGGGTCATTTGCATATATCCCATGTGCCTCTGATACAAGAGTTTTGGGAGGCCACTCAGTGGAGGTTCTAGCGTTGCAGTTTTCATTTTGTTTTTACTGTTTAAACATCGGTAATTGCATCAAAAACTTAAGTACTTGCACTATGCCAAGTTTTGCACTGGAATAAGTTGCACTTTGTTCTTTAGACAAAGCTGGAATGAACTTTAGATCACATTTTATTCTTAAAGCAGTTTCTAATTATATTTTTTGGGCTGGAACTCGTACAGATAGTTCTTGAAGTCTGAGAATAAACTCATATGTCTGTCTTACAATCATCGTGGAAAGGAAGTATGCTTTTGGTTATAGAAAACATTTAGTGACAGTTGGCAGTCATACTGTGATGGTATGAAGTCCTCTGCCTGTCTATGTGACTGAACTACTGATGGCAATTTCCAGAAGATTGCTTCATGTATTGCCTTCTTTGCTATGACTTCATGTAGGCTGCAGCAACAACAGCAAGTAACAACTATCCGTAGCTGTTGGCTGGCCAACAATTACAGCTATACTAAATATGCTTTCAAGACTAATACGTGATATTTACCTCCCTAAAATATGTATACAACATTTTACTCTGCATTGCTCTTAGCTACCTGTTTGTACTAGCTTTCTAGCTGAAGAAAGAATTTAGCTTCTTTGTCATAATCATTTCAGATGTCCTTTTCACTGCAAATTGGGTTTGTTGGTTTTGGAATTTCTAACAAGATAATTTTAAGTAGACTTTCTGTTTACCACTTTCATTATGGTGTAGGACAGGATCCATAGCATTCATGCATGCATGCACGCAAGCACACACACACACACACACACACACACACACACACACACACACACACACACACACACACACACACACACACACACAAGTACATACTATATACATGCTCATAATTTATTTATTCTTAGTATTGCTTCTTTGTAGTCACAAATTTGGATGCCTTCAGAAAGATATTTCTTGTTTCAGAACCATGTTGGATATCACAAGATGTACAAACACAGATTTCCACAACTGAAAACACAGTAATAAATACATAGATCCCTTAGTTGAGTAACAATCATTAGGATGCTCTCTGTTGGAATTCTGAGATCCTTAACTGCAAGGTCTAGGGCCTCTTCTATCCTAGGCATGGGGTAAGCATCTGACACTGTGTGACTATTTAATTTCTTGCAGTCCACACAGAACCTGGTGCTGCCATCCTTTTTTGGCACCAGCACCACTGGGGAGGCCCAGGGACTTTTAGACTCTTGAATTACCCCTAGTTCCAACATCTTCTGTATCTCCTCCCTCAGAGTCTGTTTGACTGTCTCAGGGACCCTATAAGGGGCCTGCCTAATAGGCCCTTGGGGTACTGTATCCACCTGTTGCTGCACCAGGTGGGTGTACCCTGGTTTCCCAGTGAACATGTCCCCAAACTTCTGTAACACTGCTCGGATTTCTCAAATTTGGCTAGGAGATAGCTGCTGGGATATTGCTACCCCTTTCACTGAGGTGTCAATCTGAGGCTCACTGAGGAGATCAGTTACCAGATCTCCCTCAGACTCCTCCTGCAGTCCACTGCAAATGCTCAGCATAAGGGCCGCCCTATCATGGTAAGGTTTCATCATGTTAACATGGTACAGTTTGTGCCCCTGCCTCCTGCCTAGCAGTTTTACCATGTAGTTTACATCACTTACCTTACTTACCATCTTGTAAGGTCCCTCCCAAGCTGCTTGCAGCTTGTTGTGTCTGGCAGGAATGAGAACCATTACCTGCTGCCCTACAGCATACTCTCTAGCTCAAACATTCCTGTCATACCATACCTTTTTCTGTTGTTGGGCTTCTGCCAGGTTCTCCTGGGCCAAGCCCATGAGTTCCCTGAGCCTTGTCCTGAGGTTTAGGACATATGCCACAACAGACTCCTTGTAAGATTCCCACTCACCTTCCCACTCATCGCAAATTAAATCTAGAGGTCCCCTCACCTTATGCCCATACAGCTACTCAAAGGGTGAAAAAACTGTGGATTTGTGGGGAACCTCTCTGAAAGCAAACAGATGGGGCAAATATTTGTTCCACTCCCTCTTAAACTGGTCTGCAAATGCCCATAGCATGGACTTGATTGTAGAGTTTAATCTTTCAACCAGACCATTAGTCTGGGTATGGTAGGGGGTGGTCTTCAGGTGCGTCACCCCACAGTACTTTCACAGACAAGCCAGCAGGTCTGACATGAAATTGATACCCCTATCAGTCAGTATTTCTTTTGCGAAACTTACCCTACTGAAAATCTCTAACAAAGCATTTGCCACCTTTTCTGCCTCCATGGAGGACAAAGCCACTGCCTCAGGGTATCTTGTAGCATAATTTACTACCACTAGGATATACTTTTTCCCTGTGAAACTTGGGGTACTCAGAGGCCCCACAATATCTATAGCAACCCTCTGAAATGGCTCCTCAGTCACAGGCAAAGGCATTAAAGAAGCATCACCTTGTCTCCTACCTTGCCTACCTTTTGGCACTGCTCACAGGTCCTGCAGTTCCCTGTTACATAATACGTTTCTTTGTACATTTTATGCCCATATGACCTGCAAAGGGAATATCATGGGCTATGGCTAGAGGCACCAGACGCTGGTCTATGGCTAGAAGCACTAGACATTAGGCTCTAGGCACTACCAACTGCTGTACCCTCTCACCTTCTAGCCCTCCCTCAGATGCCCTCTCTCTGTACAGTAGCCCTTTGTCCCAGTATACAGATCCCCCCTTCCCTTGAGAATCAGGTGCCTCACTAGCTACCTGCCTCAGACCTTGCATTGTAGGGTCTGAGAGCTGAGCCTGTCTCAACTTTCTCTTGGCAACCCTTCCCAGCTGCCCTTCCACAGGACATCTGGCATTGTCTGACAGTGGTGCCTCACTTTCAGCCTGTATACTACTACTCACCTCTACCTTTGCAGTCACTCTGTCTAAGGGAACATCAGTACTCACAAGCAGCTGTGGCTCAATTTCATTTAACTGCTACAGTGTAGCTTCCTCCCTGAAGTAACCATCTCACCAGGCCTGGCTGCAAGTATGAGGTCTGTCTGGGTCTCCCCCAGGCTACCAGACCCACATGATTGTCTCGAAGCCTGACTGCATGTAACTGCATTAACACATAGTACTGCTTCATCAAAATCCTTCCCTATCAGGACATTTGCAGGATGGTAGTTTGGTACCTCTGTTGCCTCAAAACAGCCTACTATTGGCATTTTGTCTTTCTCACTTACTGGCTCTTGCACCTTTTGTTCCCCACCTTGCCTCCATGGACATCTATATGCCACATGGCCCCACTAGTTACATTCAGTACATTTAACCTCAGGTCCAGGATGTGTACCTGGACTAGTGGCTTCCCTTGCTACTGGTAGATTCTGTTGAGGTAGTCTGGGCTGCCCACCATGGGTTCCTTTAGACCCATGAGCAGTACTGGGAGTCTTTTTCCTGTGCAGGGATGCTCTGCTTGCTAGGTATAGGTCTCCCTTATTCCCGAACTCCTCTGAAGTAGCACATTGTCTGTCAGCAAACCACATCCTCATGTCGTCAGGCAAAGTGCTAAGGGCTCGTTCCCATTCCAAAAGGTTGGCCAACCCTTCAAAAGTGGTGATCTGACATCCACTCACCCACCTATGAAAATAAGTGCTCAGTTCAGCATCATATTCACACACACTTTCATCTGCCTTGCGTCTATGCTCACAAAACTTTTTCCTATAATTTTTAGGTGTTAGCTTAAAAAAATTCTAACAAACAGTTCTTAACAGGAGTATAATTAAAACAGTCAACATCAGACATTTTAGACAAAACAGTTGCAGTTTAGCATGGAGTAAGGGGGTTAGGAACCATACCCAGAGCCTTTGGTTAACATCATACTGTTTACATACCCTATCAAAACATATGAATGACACTATCAAAATCATCCCCCTCTGTAAACTGTGGAAGAATTTTACTGACCTTTTGTGCTTCTGGGGTCCAGTTACTCCCTTCCCCATTACCTCCGTGACTCTAGCAAAGAGTTAGCATCTCCTTTTTGTGCTGCCTCTGCCGCTCCTTCACCTCAGCTTCCAGGCATAGCAGTTTCTCATTCTCCTCCACCTGTAGACATCTCAGTCTCTTTGCTGCTTCTGTTTCCAAATGCCTAGCCTCCAACTCAAGTATCTTCAGCTCCAGATTAATTTTTAAGTCCTCTGCAGAGAGGTTGAGCTGTCCATTCTCTGAGTGTTGTACATCTCCACAGCCAGCCTGATTACCCTCCTGATTGCTGTTTTCTGATGCAGCTTTGACCAAAGCTGCATTTATATCTACCTTAGTCAGGTTTCCATGCCCCAGTCCCCTAACCTGGCACATCTCAGACAGCTGGCTCCTTGTCAGGTTTCCTTACTCCTCTGCTGACATGGTAGCCTGCTCTCCTTGACTAGCTAAGCTAACAGAAGAAATAAAACAGTTGTGATCCGAACTCTGAGTATTCACTGTGTGGCTGTATTTGAGTACAAAAACATCTTCAGCAATCATTGTACACAAGCTACAGGAATTCACTATCCACACCATTACAAGCCAGTTGCCAACCAGTTAATATGTGGTGGGATATCCCACCACTGCCACCAATTAATATGCAACACCCATGCACTGGCCCAGCAATCAAGGAGCCTCAATCCCCACCACTAACACCAGTGAGGGGCATCCACATAGGGGAGGATAACAAATACATACACAGTAAAGTACAATTTCCCTTAAGAGCACACAGAGATCACAGTCAGTCTGGGGCTGATTTCTTCCTTTCTCTCCAGATCCCCAATAAGACTCCCCACTGGCACAGATATAGGGTCCAGATCTCAGCCTAGTGGGCAAGCTAAAACTTCCAGCACCCTATCTGTCCAACCAGTGCTTCTTGTCCCTGCCCAAGTAGCTGACACACACACACACTTTTTGATAACAGTTATATACAACCACACAGACACTCCTGGAGAAGGCTGGCACAGGTTTTCCAGCTGTGTCCCTTTTACCCAGACTATACGGTAGAAATCGCTGCCACCACTCACTAATATTTATCAGCTACTAAAAAAAGCCCTTATCAAAGGTTGTCCAATTATTACTGTGTAATATTATTATCCAAATGGTAAGTGTGACTGAACTGCAAAGGTTATTGGAGTGACTTGGACAGTATCACTGTATACATGCAATGTACTCTAGAGCTTAAATTATCTCTACACAAAACAGCCACAGTTGAAAGGTTTAAAAATATTAAATAACAAATAATAAAAACAGAAGACGATATTTCTTACTACACGGTGCTAGTCAAAAGTTCAGAGATCACAGAGAAATACTTAAAATAATACAGTAGAAAAGTTCTGACATTAATACAGAAAAAGCTAATCTAATCTTCCTATTTCCTAGCTATATCTAAGAGAAAACACAATTCTAACATAAACTTACATATAGAGAAAAGCGGTGCTGGTGATGTTGGATGTTCTCAAGACAAATGCAAAATGCTCTGAGTCTGTCTGTCCTTAAATTGATAACACAGTACCACTGACTCATTTCAGATTAATTAATTTATCTGTGGTTCACAGCTAACAGAAACCCAGTGTGTAGCAGCCCTTTTGATCTTGCACCTGGTTAGGAAGCTGCAGCAATAAAAGCCATTATACATACAAATTCTAGCAATCAACTTGGTCTCAAAACAATAGCAAGAATTCCTTCATCCAGACATCTTGGCTCCGAGTTTGAGGTCAAAGAATTACACAATGCTTGACTTATCAGCTTTCCTCCAGCACAGTGCAACATGGTTACATTTTTGAAGTTCAGCATTTAGCAAAGAGAACAAGCATGTGGCTTACATTAATATTTACAAATGACAGAATTATCCACAGAATTCTATCTGGCTAGGCTGGCAGCCTTCACATATATTCAGAAAATATATAGGACATTTAGGGATGACTACTTCTGGGAATGTTTAGGGTCATCAAAAAGTAGTAGAGAATCATCATGCAACCTATGTAGAAGATTATTTAGTAATGAGAAGTGTACTAATTGATTCTGTGAGAGAGCAGCTGATGCACTGAATATACTACTAAATTACATTAAAGCAAGCACTAGTTTACACATTTTTAAGAACAGCCTGGGAGCAACTGTTTTGGTATATTGGCAGGATAGAAGGGTATTAATGCCTGTACTTGAAAGATTTGCAGGTATATATGTATGTATGTAATCATCTTACCAATGCCTACTCCCTAGGGCATCTCCTGCCACCTGGGTGTAAGACAAGTCAATCTATCCAGTCATCAAGGATTCCTTTAAAGGAAGTGAGGATATAATTCTATTTTATATTTAAAATAAATTTATTCCAGAGATGGGAGAAGCACCCAGTAATAAATCTGAGCACAAGTGTGTCTTACCTATTTGTTGCTGGATTCAAATTGTTCAAGTGTCTGTGCAGCCACTCATTGTATTTATGCAAAGGATATCAAGGACATAAACTACATCAAAGGAGTCTGTAAGAGACAGAGCCTAGAGATATAGCTTCAAGTTTGTCTTGGTAGTTGAAATTCTTTGTCCTGTTGATCCTTTTAGACAGGAACCTCTGGGGACTTTCTAGCTATATGATGTGTTTGCATAGCTATATACTAAAACAGAACACTGTATTATATAATTGATCTGCTCAGGCAGAGTACAAATGAATGATAATGTCTTTTGATGTAGATGAGATCTTTAGTTATCTAGATAGAATGATTTCTTAACTACTTTTGCACATGGTGGTAAAAGGATAAGGATTTGTCTGTGCAGGTGCTGAGACCTCCAATGACCACATTCATCTGGAGTGAGGTGTTGCCTATACTGTAAGCTGTTATCAAGATTTAGTTTTGGGTTGTTGGTATGTAATTTAAAAAGGTATTTTTAGTATAAAGAAAAAACAAAGGTTCTGAGTTACCATTTGAACCTAAAGAAACTTCAGATCCAACAAGGTCTCAGGAATATTGGCTCTCCTAAAGGGCTCGGAAGTCATGCCCTTACCAAAGACTTCAGTGAGTGTTGTTTCAATACAATGTGAGGTATAGTTATAAATGTTGATGTCACCCTCTTTGTTGGTGCATATATGGCATTTTGTGTTGTCAGCAAAGGCTTCAGATACATTTATTGTAGGTGTTGATGCAGAGAGAACTTCCTTTAACTTCATTGGTACATCCACGAATGATCCTGATGAGTTCTGTATCCCTGGTATGGTTGGTTCCAGAAATTCCTCCCCCATTGGTTCTGAGGGGTGGGTGGGGTTTGTTCCCCGTTCCTTCGCTGGTTGTGGCCTTGCCTCTGCTCTTGTTATTTTTACCTATCATGAATGTACCTGAAACCTGAATCCTATTGTTAAAACTGCCACTATATTCCCACTAAATTGCTATATTGTTGAAGCAGTCACTCTGTGCATGAAATATAATGAAAACTGCAAAAACAAACCTCCGTGGTGGGATGCTCATATAAATAAATTATAAAACAACAGAAAGAAATTACTTAATACTTATAAGATGCCTTATTATAGCTACTTTAGTAGCACAGTGAAACTATCAAAGAGCTTAAGGGATCCATTGATAAGTTCAAAGCTAAATAGACCAAAAATAACAGCAAATCTTTCTTTAAGTAAGTTAAGGGCTAACACCCAGCAGCATTTGGAGCTAATCCATAACAATACTGCCTCTCTGACCCAATGGAAACAGCTAATATATCTAGCTGACAATGTTATTGTGAATGTTACTTTACCAACAGTTTACATCTATTCCATAGAATGTACAGTCCCAGCCATCCCCTTTATGTACTGTGGAACAAGTCTTCCCAACCCTGCCAGTAGTTAAGAACACATCATCATACCAGGTTGCTTGATTATCAGTATCAAATATGGACTACCTGAACTCCTACTTAACCTCTTTAATGTAAGCATATCCACTGGTTATATTCATGAAGCCTGGCAGCAGCCATTGAAATGCAGTTACATAACAGTTGTCCAAATATAGATCCTGGTAATTATAGCGCCATTATTCCATTAGTCTCACTAGTTGCATATATAAAACTATGGAACATATTAGTTCAGGCTCTTTTAATCTCATTTATTAATTTGAAAATGTCACAGAAACCATAGATAGTGGTTATACAGTACATGCAAAATATCTGTATCTGGTTAAGGCCTTTCTTATCTTCCACAGCTGACCACAAGCTGCCACCAGTTCCTCTCCTTAGTCACCAGTTCTACTAGACCTGCCTTAGCCTCTCCAGCCTAAACGTGACTCATGTGTGAGGCATGTGAGGAGATCGAGGACACTGGTGCAGCATTGTGCTGGTGCCTGGAAGCATGCCCTAACTTGTGCCACCCCGTAGCAGCCTTGTAATCTCCACAGTCCTTACCTTTGAGAGGTGAATGCATGTTTCTACTCATGCGCACCCTTATGACTAAGTGACATCCCATGTATGCAGCATTGAGCTCACCAGGCTTGTAAGGTTACCTAACTGCAGCAAGCAAAGGTTGTCTCCCTCCCATTAGAATATGACAGCCGGTGTCAATGCAGGCTAGTCTTCAGTTTTTCCCATGTAACAGGTTAAGTCTTTTGACAGTATTCCCTATGCCGGTATTATTGGCAGACTTGTAAATCTAAACACAAATCCTTTTGTTGTTCAGTGGACAACTAACTGGTTGCCTGTAAGAACCTCTGTGGTTAGAGGCACTGGTTCTGAATGAAAAGGATCAGCAGATACTACAGGGCTCGATATTACACTCTCTCCTGTTTGGCATCTATTTCTCAGATGTTCAGGCCAGCACTCCTGGCCACTGGTTATCTAAGTTTGCAGTTGACTGTAACTTTGGTGTTATTCAGTCTTCCTCTGACTCTTGGATGTCCAGCATTGGTTAGATTATGTTAGCAATGACATTTCTGCATGAAAATAGTCTCAAATTAAATGTGAAAAATGTAGTTTCATTCATTTTGGCAAACAAAGCATTTTCCTGTACCAAATAGGTGACACACCCATCTAGTCAGATGATGCTGTAGGTGTTTAGGTTTTCTTGATAATTCCTCATCTTTTTACCACAACTTCTCCATAGTACTTTGAAAAGCCTTATCTTTTGTTCATCGAATTTCAAAAGGCATCTTGTGTAGATCCAAAAAAGTCTAAATTCCCCTTTTCTCGTATCTCACCATACACATTATGGAATGCAATGATCCTTTTGGTATATATTTGTTTAAACATATAACTCCACTTCAGAGACCTAGATATTCCTATCTAAAAATAGTGGCTTCTAAAATATTAGTTATTATGACAAGACTGTCAGCAATCTCGTATAGACGTCCATCTTGAGGATCTGTGTTGAGTCTTTTGAGCAATGAAAAATATGGCCCACCACGACCTCCTATTCTTTTGTAGTAAATGGCTCTTCAAATACCTTGATAACTCATTACATCCTAATGACACCTCCAGGTGCATCTGCAGATAACTCCTACTGAAGCCTCTGGGGGTCAAATATTGGCTGTTCATATTTGCATCAGTAATAATTTCAAAACCAAGCTATGTACAAGGTTTTAAAAGATTTTATCTTAAAGCTCACACAATAGCAAACTCAACTGCATTAATATGTGGCCTCTGTCTAGTGCAGGTAAATAGATATTAACTGTTGTTTTTATGATATCAATTTATATAGATATAATTTTCACATTTTCCTAAATATCTCAACAACCAAGTAACACAAGCAGAACTCCTCAGCCGCATATGAAAGCATTTTGCTGGATGAATACAATGCGGTTGAAGTGTGTGCTTAACTGCAGTGGTTGCTGAAGTATTGTAAGTTGTTTACAAAATATTACAAAATAGTTACTGTGTTAACTGTGATTTATAAAATTCAGTTTAAGACCTAGAACCTAAAGAATACTACCACTATAAAAATAGTTTGTGCTGAAGAGTTTGCAATTTATACTTCTTTCATAACCCCTGTGGTTTCAGAGATATGAACATTTGTTTGAAATGTAAGGACATAATTTGATTCTGTTAAAAGGCTTAGGCTCCACCCATTGGAAGTTACACTGCAAACTTCCTGAGCTCCACTGGAGTCAATGAACTAAACCTTCATCAACAGGTAAATAAGAGACATTGGTGATACAGATTAATATGCTAATGTATCCCCCGCCTCTGGAACAGACAGTGTCAGAACATCACCCTTGCCACCCTCAAAGTAAACTTAGGCAGTCTCAAATTCTCCCCAATCTTTCTTATGTTCCTGTCCTTGAGACTTAAGGGAATGTTTGAATGTGAGCTATTGACTAGGCTTGTAAGGGTATGCATACTGCTTGCCTAGTACTTACCTATTAACTTATGAATCTATTTGAGATAGCATATAATGCTTGTAGTGAGTAGTATTGACAAGACATTCAAACACTGTCTGTATATAATTCCAGCAAAACGCTTTTTGGAAATCGGCATGGATAAGTATTGTAGGAATGGTAGAGTAACTTAGTAATTGCATGTATGAGGTTAGGGTTCTAAGGTGATCATTGCTGGCCCATTTGGCTAGGATTAGTTAAGGCAGGGAATCTGATAGTATTTTACAGTGTAGGCATTAACCAAGGAAATGTTGTATAATTTTTATGTTTTTGTATTATTGCACAGCATTATCTGCCCAATAATACGTGACTCTATAAAATGAAGAGAGAGAGAGAGAGAGAGAGAGAGAGAGATGCCAGAGGCGAACATTTCCTGTTTTTCACAAAACAGCTTCATTTAACACTACAAGATGCAAATTATTGCGCTATTGTCTATTGTCTATTACCTAAATAATCTCACTTTGCCTATATCACAGTCCAGTGCTCATGCTCAGTGGTTTGGGTATCCTACACATAGGTTGCATTGAGGAAAGCTTCTTTTTCCAGAAATACTGTCTTGAATATCTTCCTTATTCTTGGGCACCAAAAATTTAACTGTGTGATAGCTTCAAAAATTTAGCTTAATTATATTTCAGTTGTATCCATTTTGCCATCTGTTGGATTGGCCAAATGGCAATTAGATCCAGAACACTCCAGCTGCAGGAAGATGCAAATGATTCTTGTATCATGAGACCTGTTATGAATTTCTACCATTAGTGAATAATATGATACAAGAGAAGTTAGGATGAACTCAGGCTGAGATGATAAGCAAAATTAATACATTTAGTGATTAATATTATGCCAGAGGATATAGACCTTAAGAATTATGGTGCAGCTTTTATCCTATCAGATTGCAACACAAATCTCTGCAGAAAAAAATTGAAAATATCTGCAACTTGGCAGCCAAGAATAACCTCCATCTTATCAGTTCCTAATATGGCATTACTGTAATATAATTATGCAAGACACTGCCAGAATTCTAGTTTAAAAAAAAACACACACAAGTGCTTCTAAATGTCACTAATGACAATCACCTGATTTGTTCAAGAATGATTTTTTAATCATTTACAGATTTACCATAGGATTGCATGTTAATACAGTGCTGAACATACAGAGATACATGCAAACAAATGCCTGTTCCTTGTGTGACACATGCACCGTCTCAAGTCTGTGTCATTTTCTTTCCTACTACTTCCATTTTCAGTTTTGAAGGCAGAAGCAATTCTGTTAAATGTAGACCACTTTAGTGGTAGTTATAGCACAGTTTACATAAGTGAATTTTAATGTCTGCCTTACCTTCCTGGTATGATTCCTGTTGTGATCAGGGGTTAGTTACTGCGTCGTAATCCTAACTGCTGACGCTGAATAATATGTGAGGAGTTTGGTGTACTTGGGCTATGACCAACACTAGCCACATATAGATAAGCTTCATACTATACAGAGAAATAGTGGAATGAAAACTCTGCCTTTCCCAGATATTTCTATACCACATTGTTTAAGTCCAGTAGTTTCAGTGTCATCCTACTACTACTAAGTGAAATTCTGTAAGACTGTTTTATATTCACACTTACACACAATTGCATCGAAACATGTTGCCAACATCCCAGCCAGACCCATCTTACAAACCAGAAGTTTTAGTTATTAAACACTTTTAAAATGCATCAAGTGCAGCACATTAGCCAAGAGTAGATTTAGCAAAGCAGTTACTCTTAGGCAGATGCCACCAATTAATAATTCATCAGCTTTAGTAATTATCCATGTGTACATTAATAAACAGCCAAATAATTTAATCTATTGCCTGAAATAAGTATGACTAAGGAACGTATTTTGAAGATTAAACATGCATACAGTGATAATTCTACCCAAAAGAACAAATTAGGAAGTTTAAATAGACTGATGCCTTTTAGAAAAATAACATCCAGCAGGTATCAAACCTCTGAGTGTCACTATCTGAAGACTTGTTGAAAATGGGCAGGAAATGAAAGTGATGTCACAAAGGAGGAGGTACTTAGCAATGTGGGTGGCAACATTAACAAATTTGTCCGAGATAAGGATCTCTAGTAAGAACTTCTATACTGTCCCTTTAAAGTATTCCATGTTGCTTCACACATTTCACATCATCCCTGCAAATCCAAAAGAAAGAACAAGCAACAGCAGGCTGCTAGTCATCTTTCTCAACAGCAGCCCCAGTGATTCCAGCTAATTTGGCTATGCATATCTCAGATATATAAAAATGTAATTTGTCTTATTTCACACAGATGCACTAGTCCTAAAAGCCAGATAGTGACGGTTTGAACTCAGCAAAAAGAAGTGGTCAGTTACTTTCAATGCTCAGCTACAACCTCCTTTCAGCACTTCTGTCTACTTTTATGTGCACTTCAGACATTCGTGATAATAACGATGGCCGTGTATTATATTACAGATCTATGAACTTCTACACGTGCAGTAGCTATACATTAAAGTATTCCAGTTACTTCACGGAAATCATGTTAATCCTGCAAATGCAAACTAGTCCTGCAAAGCCAGATGGTGACTCTGAAATGAGAACAAGAAAAGGACCAGTTAATTTCTACAGACAGCTCCCACCCCACCACAGCAGTTAAAGCTAAAAATGATGGCCATGTATTGTACTATATTTCTGCATTGTTCCATGGAAGCAGTTATACATTAGAGTATCCCAAGCTGCTTCATATAAATCACTGTAATCCAGCAAATGCACACTAGTCCTGCAATGCCAGATAGTGACTGTTTAAATGGAGAAAACAAAAGGGTCATTTACCTTCTACAGAGAGCCAATTCCCCAGCAGTTATATCTAAAAGTGAAAGCTATGTATTGTGTTTGGCAAAACTTAGACACCCCACAGGATGCACAGTAGCAAACCTTCCCCCTGCTGTCTAGTCGGTCATGCCTTCCATTACTTTTGTAAAAAGACAAAAGCTATAAAGACATTCAGGGTGGCTACTGCCCCCAAAAAAGCACACTGGTGTTGCCCGGATAAAATTACCAACCTTTATTAAAAGTAGTACAGAACTTCACTGACTAAGCGCTTTCACCCTGATAGGGCATCTTCAGAGTCAGTCTACACATTCAATCATGATCTTTATATACACCTTGCAATCATCAGTGAAATCAAGTCTAATTAAATACAATGAGTCCATCATCTCACAACCTTTTTAGAATTAACCCTGTGGTTGTCCATTAAACTACCTCTTGTATAATCTTCAGAAATCAATCCTTCCTTACACAGTACACAATAGTATACGGTAATAAGGTGATAATACAAGTCCTACTGTTTCTTATTCAAGCATGAATTTGTTAATAAAAAGTAATAAAGTATAAAAATATAACATAAATAAAATAGCAGTAAAATTAATCATACAAAATAATAATAATAATAAACATGATCCCTACATGTATTAACCAAAAATGAAAAAAATAATAAATCATTGTTCAAATGCATTAAATACACGCTGCCTTGTGTTTTAATATACAAGCTAGGGATAGGGTGTCATTGATGCCAAGGGCATTAGTGGCATCTAGTCGAATCTGCCAAAGGCATTCCCTAACCTCTAGAATAGTTTTGTAGTCTCCTCCAAACTCTCTTGTACAAAGCCTGTCTATAACAAAAAATAAACATTTCCTAAAATTGGGACAATTGTTTGCATGGCTGTATAGTGAGTTAGTAGAGTTCTTGTTTTTAATGTCTCTATAATGTTCTAGTATTCTGTATCTCAACTTTCTAGTGGTCATGCCTATATAAAATGCTGGACAAGAAAGACAGGTGGCCACATAAATTACCATGTTAGTGTTGCAGTTGCAATAGCCCGGGCTCCTCAGGATCCTCTTGAAATTCCCCACAGAGACATAGGGGCCATCATTGATGTATTTACATGCTTTGCAACTGCCGCACTTAGCCATCTTAGCAGGTCTTTGACCAAAAGTTGTCGGTGTTCTCTCTAAGCACTCCTTAATATTTAAACCCTTATTGTTAATGAAAAGAGGAGTTTTGCCTAGTGTGTCATGTAGGTCTGTAGGGACTATATCTTCCCATGTCCTTTGAATAATATTTTTAACTTCCAAGAATTATGCTGTAAAACCATTCCAGTTGGGATGTTTTTGTTATTTTATTTAGTGATTCTTGTTTTATTGTTGTCAACTGTCCTTTGTGTGTCGTTCAAAATGGGGATAAAATCAGTAGCACTTCTCCTAGTGATATGTTGAAGCATAGTAAGCATGTCCAGAGGGTAACCCCTTTATACAAACAGGTCCCTCAAAACCCCCATTTCATCAATAAATTTACTGTCCTCACTGACAATACATGACAACCTAATCATCTGTCCCTTGGCCATGTTCTTCTTAACATAGTGGGGATGACAACTGTCATAATGTAAAAATGAATTACTGTAAGTTTTCTTCCTATATAAATTGGATTCTATTCCTCCATCATTAATGTATAGTCGTAAATCCAATTAATCTATCGTCTTGCTGTCAACATTGTATGCAAATTTCAAAAATGAGGTGGTATTGTTTAAATATTTTATAAAATCCTCTACTTCATCCCAAGTGCCTTTCCAAAGGAACAGGATGTCATCCAAGAATCTCAAATAGATGATCAACCTAGATCTATATTCAGATTCCAGCACAAATTGTTCCTCCCATTCAGCTAAGACTAGATTGGCATATGTGGGCGCACATTTAGCGCCCATAGCCACCCCAGTAGATTGTCTGTAAAATTCATCCTCAAACCCTGTGTAGTTGTTCTCCAGTACAATTCGCATCATATCAACCAGTAGGCCTCTCTTCACCTAATGTATGTCACTGTGTTTATCCAGACTCCTACCAAACCACTCCAACCCAATGTCATGGGGAATCACTGAAAATAAATTTGTAATATCCACAGTTACAAAAAGAAATTCCCGTAAGGGTACATTAGTTAAAGTCCTGAGGCAGTCTAAACAGTGCCAAGAATCTTTTAATACATGCGGCAGATTATCCAGAACCTTCTTGGTCATAATGTCTATAAATGATGCTAATGGTTCTGTTTTGGAACCCCTGGCTGCAACAATGAGTCTAAATGGGGGGTTGACCGTGTTTTTATGAATTTTAGGTATCCCAAATAAACTGGGCATAACTGGGTGTTCCACTTGTAGATATTTATATTCGTCTGCATCAATAATTCCTTCACAAAGCATCTCGTAAAGTTGCCAATCAATCTTGGTGTATGCCTTATGGACGTCAAATTTGGAAGCTAGCATCGTATGTATTGGAGTCTCAAATAATACTCTGCATGTGCCAAGAGTAGTCAACATTCGTCATTATGACTGCTCCTCCCCCTTTGTTTGGTTTCATAACCCTGTAATCAGTACTGGACGAAAGTTCTTTTAAGCAAAATGCTTCAGCCGATGTCAAATTTCTATTATCTACAACAGGCCTTTTATCAGTCAGTCTCCTAATCTGGGTGGTACATAGGCGTTCAAAAGCCATGATCACAGGGTTATATGGAGATATAAATACACTGCTTCTCTTGAGTGTAAATATTTGCGTCTCCCTGTCTACTTGTGTTTTGTTACTAAAAAACAACTTTAAATTGAATTTCCTAGTATACAACTTCAGGTTGATGAGCAATTTTCCAATATCATATTTAAAATTGGGGACAAAAGAAAAACCTTTTCTCAATAAACTTAAATGACTTTCAGATATCTCCAAGTCAGAATAGTTGTAAACATGAAAGGAATTGTCCCCAATTATAGAGGGACCCCCATTGATGTTATTCTCCAAACATGGAGCAAGATGGTATCAAAGGGGTTGGGGGAACTCTCGACTGGTATGTCGGTATTAGTGATTAAGCCATCCATAATTGAGTACATAGAGAGATGAATCTCCACCTCTTGTGAATGATTCAACTGTGATGCCAGTTCCTGTTGTTGAAGTTGTTCCTCCTCTGACCCCCACCCCTCCAGTTGTTTTCTGGGTAAAACCCTTGTCTCTGGGGTGCCCTCTGGTCTGTCTGTTCCAGTGGATGGCCCCGATTTCTTAACCTGTCCGAACGCCTTAGTGGGGGTTGGTTCTCTAAAAAAAAACTTCCTCTTCCTCTATATCTGTATGTAACCCTTCCATCACCCCCACGTCAGTCTGGTTAGTGTCCCTCCTAATTTCCCTTTCCAGTAAGTTTTCCTTTTTGGCGTTCGGTATAGGGTAAGCTCTTTTTTCTTTATATTCATTAGTGTCCCTCAAAATCTTTTTTTGTTTTCTTTCCACACTAGTCTTGACAAAGTTTTCTAGATCAGTTGTAATTCTGTCAAATCTACTTCTGTTACTTTCAAAAAGTAAATCATTTATAATGCTTTGTTTAAGAATGAGTAATTCACTTTTTAAACTGTTGAGCATACTTGTGTTGTCCTTAATAATAATTCTCATCAGATCCATTCCTGTTCTGTCAAATAGTTCCAGCATATTAATATATGCCTCAGAGTCAGCCTCAATCCCCATAGGTGTTTTAAATACTCTCAAGCCCCTCGGTACTTGATTTAACTCAATGGATCGTTCCAAAAAGACATTGTCCATTTGGAGGGGTTTGTATTTCCCAGCTAACTTTTCAAATTTGGACAATTGAGAATTAAGTGTCCCAAAATCAATATTCTGAGACCTAGATGTTTATTACCAGTTCTTTCACCACTTTGGCTACTGCCCACACCCCACCACAATACTGCATGGCTCTTAAAAGGTGTCAGTAGCACTTTTTATTTAAGGCAGGAGTCAAAAGGTGGGTAGCAGCCCCCTTACTGCATGTAGGCATTCCTCTTTCACCATCAGTCATTCAAAGCCACTACATACCAACACACAGACCTGGATGCGGACACACACACACACACACACACACACACACACACACACACACACACACACACACACACACACGCACACACGCACACACACACACTGCATACTTACCTACAGACAAACTTGAGAAACATCACTCCTACGTTTATTTAGGGTGTTAAAAGAAGCCAAAGTACCTGGATAAAATCCACAGAGAGATGCAGTGATAAGGTGGACATGCAGGCTCCACAAAGAAGGAGCCATAGCCAATTACTCAACTAGAAAGCCAAGCACTGTGAGATGGCAGTGCTACTCACTGTTCTACTGTGTCAGAGATCAGTTACCCTCACACACATCCTCCCTGACCACCAAAGACAAATGCTTATTGTATGCAGTGCTGATGTTTGACAATGACTGAAAGTAAAAGAAATTATGGCTAACTTGTTAGTCTTAGAGTGCAAAACCACCACTCATACAATTATAAGCATAAACCACAGCAGAGAGCAGATAGCATTTTACACTGATTTCAGTAAATGCAGCACATGGTCTGAAACTGGCCATTACATGCCAGATTATTGAATGTTTAATATTAATTAAACAACAGCAGGGGTAAGGCACATTTATCCACAGCCAGCCTCCACACTCTTAACTTTATACAGCCTATGCATACCTTACATGTCCAACTGTAATAAAAGTATCCATAGTAAAGTATTCCAAATTGCTTTAAACAAATGCATGCTAAACCTGTAATGCCAGTTATATGACTGCTTAACTTGATCATACATACATACAAATATTTCAAACATGGGCATTAATGCCCTTCTAGCTTGCCAATATACCAAAAACACTTGTTCCCATAATACGTATCCAGGGTGTTCTTAAAGATATCTAAACTAGCACTTGCTTTATTGTAATTTGGTATGTTCCATGCATCAGCTATTTTGTTAGAGAACCAATCAGTACACTTTCCTATAGAATCTTCTACATGGGTTGTCTGATGATTCTCTAGTACTTTTTGTTAACCCCAAACATTCCCAGAGGTAATTCTCACTAAATGCCCTATATACCTGAATAAGATCTCATCTTAGATATCTGTAAGAGATACTGTACAAGTTCAGATATTTTAGTCTTTCATAATAATTTAAATTTTCACATCCATAGATGCCCTTGGTATATTTCCGTTGTACTCTTTCCAGTTTACTCATGCTTGTTTTCTTATAGGGTTTCCATATTGTTATTCCATACTCAAGTTTGGGTCTAATGTAACTAACAAACAATGACTTAATTATTTTTGATTTTCTAGACTAATAAAATCTTTTTATACAACCTATAGTTCTATAACTTTCATTAACCAATTAGAAAAACTCATAGCTGAATCTACCCGTATACCCAGGACCTTAAATGAGTCTACAGTTTCAATCACTGTATGCTGTATTAAATATTCACCTTTCAGTTTATGCCTACCAAATCTCATATACTTATTTTTTGATGTATTTATCAGCATATTATTCTCCTGTGCCCAAATGTTCAATTTAGTCAAGTTATTTTCCAGACATGCCTTATCTGTAACACATGTAATCAGTTTACCCAATTTCAGGTCGTCTGCATATAGGCTGCAGAACACCTCAGATGAAAAAGTTAGATCTAAAAGATACATTCTAAATGAGTCAGGGCCCAAGACAGAAGCATGTGGGACACCCTGACTGTAGCCAAGGATTTTGACTGTCCAGTTGCTGTATGATACTTGCCATGTCCTATTTGTAAACCATGCAGCTATCCATCTTATCAAGAGTACATCGATACCTAGTTGTACTTAATTTACTGATCAGTGTTATGTGTATGAACCTGTCAAATAGTGAAGTTAAATCTATATAAATTACATCACAACACAATTTTTCATTCACAGCTGTTATTATATTGTTATAGAACATCATGTTACAGGTGGTAATAGATCTGTTTTCAACATATGTGTGCTGATATGGTTTCAATCCCAACCTATCCAATTCTGACAATAACTTACCCAATATTACCTTCTCCATTACTTTTCCACAACATGAAAAGGAGTCTTAAGGGTCTATATAACTCTGGGTTTGTCCTACTCCCCTTTCCCTTAAAAGCAGGTTTAATAAGCGCACTTCTCCAATCTTGAGGAATCTCCCCATATGTATATGACCTAGTGAATAATGGATATAATGTTACTGTAAGTTCTTGCTGAAGTGTTCTCAGGTCATTGTTATTAATTCCGTCTCCTCTCTGCACTTTGTTTGGATCTAATTTGATTTCATTATCTGGGGTTGTCTGGATGTCACTAGGACAACTTACCACCCCTTTTGTGGAGCCAAACTATTGTGCATAAGATTTTGTGAATATATCTATAATCTTTTGTGTCTGAGAATAAATTTTAGCATCTGCACACAGTTTATCAATTTGTGTCTTTACTCCTTCCACATCTTATGTATCTATAAAAAGGTTTCCTATTATGCTCAATATCTTTATATAAATTTTCTTCAAATTTTTCTTGGCTCACACTGAGCTTAATCTGTTTGTCCACCTTGTTTATTTCAGTTTTCAAAGTTGTAGTTAGACCTCTCTTCCATTTCTTATATTTTTTGTCTTTCACCTTAATCAGATATCTTGTTCTTATGGAAATATATCTGCCTGATGTTGTATGCCTAGATCCTGATGTTAAACATTTTTTTGATTTTTTGCACTCAATTTCTCTTTCAAAACTTTCCACATTCTATCTGTAGTTTTTTCCACTGAACACCTCACTCCAGTTAGTTTTACATAGTTACTGTTTTGCTTCCATATAATCTAGAATTAACCTTATGTGCATTCACTTAGATTTCAGTTTGGCAGAATTATCTAGCAACAAATTAACCTTTATAACCCCATGATCACTGCACATCAATGGTGGTAAAACTTGTCTTGATGTTACAGTAATTTCTTTGGGAACACAAACAATGTCTAGTATGTTCCATCCCCTGGTAGTTTTTTTTACAATCTGAAACAATTGTTGTTCCTGAATATACGTTGTGAATAATTACCTCACTAACATTGTAAAATCAATATTATTCCAGTCTGTTTCTGGTAAAGTTAAGTCCCCAGCTAATATTATTCTTCCCTCCTGTGTTTCATGCAAGAAATGTATGAATTCCTCTACGTCATCTGCACTTAACTTTGGCAGTCTGTACACTCCAACAATTGCGATATGTTCCAGGGTTGTCTTTATTGTCACAGTTACACAGACTAGTGTTGGTGTCATCATTGAACATGTAATAATCACAGGTTTCATAGCTATCTTTAATCCCTATTATAACACCTCCACCCGATTTTTTATCAGAATGCCTGCTAGAGTAAAACATTTATACCCTGACAGAACTGGTTTCCAGTCATTGTTCTTTAACCATGTTTCACAAACAATAACAACATCAATCTTGGAGGAACATAGCAAATTTTCCAAATAAAAAATAAAAAACAACTTTATTATTAATGCTCCTAGCATTAACAACCATAAGAGATGCATTAAATGTTGCTATCTGTGGGCTGTTAAATTTTCGACATGGCAAAATTCCTACCTAGTGTTTGTCAAATATTGCAAAATATCTGTTGCAAAAATTCTCTTCCCTGATCTTGACAAATGCACACCATCCTGTCTGATCACTTGTGCCCAAAACAAGACTTTTATGCTCTACACATTTCCATTTTTTAAAACATGACATGTTTTCCGTGTGGGTATTTACCCAACAAATCTTTTCATTCAAAGTGACCTGACTATCCTTTCCATAGATGATTTGTGAAAAATACATCTTAACACTAGTACAAGCAATACTACCTAAGAGGGCTGTACCAACTCTGAGATCGCACTACAGTGCCAAAAACGGCAAAGTGATGGAAGGGGCCAAGCGACTTCTTTCCCTGGCAAAGAATTCACTTAAAAGCCACTTTGTCATTTTGCGTTTTCGGCATTTACAGTTCGACCAAGACGCATTTGACAGAATGCATCTTCTGTCTTCTGATAGGAACCCTAAACTCATACTATATATGAGAAAGTCACAAGATACACATAAAGAGGGCAGGCATACATTCAGTCACCAAAGTAAACCTAGATACTGTTAAATAATGTTGAAACACGTTTCAAACTATACAGTGTGTGCAATACAGCATTAGTAGGTGTTAATGCAGGTGTGTGTCCAAGTACTTTAAAACTTACTTAAATTTACTATAAGCAATTCAAGTCCACAAACTTGTTAACTGGTCTTTCCCCTGCAGTGCCAAATGCTACTCCCCAGAATAAACCCCCATCCAGTTTCAACAGAACCCATAAAACCCAGACCGAAACACAAAGGGTGGAAGTGTGTCCATATTCATCAAGGACCTCCAGGCTAGTTGCATAACACAATGCCTCTGAGATCATCCAAGTGCAACTAACCCTGGGAAAAAATGCATTCCAAATTATAGCTTGTTATAGATCCCCCACCATGACCCAGGACCCACACTCTACGTTCCTGGAGGCATTGGAAAAAATGAGGGTCCAATCAAATACCATAATAATGGATGATGTCAACTACTCTAACATAAACTATGAAAACTACTCTTGTACTAATCCCCTAGCTCAATGATTCCTGGAATGTATAAACTCTAATGCCCTGGATCAACTTGTCAACACCCCCACCAGGGGCAACAATATTCTGGACCTGGTCATTACCAACATGGGTGACCAGTGCTCCATGCCCGAGATCAACTCCCTGCTTGTTAGATCAGACCAAAAACTAATCACCCTAGATATCCACATCCCAACCCCACTCCTACACAAAGAAACCATAGTAAAAAATGTCTTCAAAGCGAACTTCAAACTACTCAAAACTGAGGTGGCTAACTTCGTGACATCCCTGCAGATGGACAATACAGTCATGACTGCTGAATCCTACACAAATGCACTCTATAAGCACATGCATGAGTGCATGTGCCGTGCTATCCCCAACAAAACCAAGACACTATCCTCCAAAAAAAAGGAAGCCAATCTGGTGGTCCCCTGCCATTAATAAACTCTACAACAGAAGGAAGAAACTGCTGCAAAAGAGAGTAAAAACCCAGGAATGGAGGAACCCCTTGATGGGCCTCAGTAAGAAGCTAAGATCCCTCATAAAATCCTCCAAAACTAATTTTGAAAGAAAAATTGCCATGGATTCCAAAGACAACCACTAGGCATTCTTTTAGATATGTCAAGAATCTCCATGGCAACACCCAGATCTGCACTGCTACAACAGAACAGCGCAAAATATGCAGAGCCAACTGATATTGCCAACATCTTGGCATATAGGTTCAGTGCAAACGTCATTCCCCTCTTATCCCCCAAAAGGCCTATAACTATACTCAGTGATAGTAAAGCCCTGTTAATCACAAACACACAGATAAAAGTGGCGCTCTCTAAAGCCAAAAACACAGCATCCATGGGACCGGACAACATCCCAGGCTGCGTCTTACATGAACTCCAAAATGAACTAGCCCCCCACCTAAACTCCATGTTCAACCGCAGCCTCACCACAGGCTATGTGCCCACTGAATGGCACACAGCAATGTTTATCCCACTCCACAAAGGAGGAGCCACCACAGACCCAGGGAACTATCGACCTATTAGCCTGACAAGCCTGGTCTGCAAGGCCATGGAGCGTATCATCATGGAACTCATAAACAAAGACATTGGTAACCTCCAAACTTTGGATGATACCCAGTTCAGATTTGTAAAGGGTAGATCATGTCTCCTAAACCTGGTAGACTTCTTTGAAACAGTTACCAAGGCCATAGACGAGGACAAGGTGGTCCACACAGCCTACCTGGACCTCGCTAAAGCCTTTGACACTATCCCCCATTCAGGAATCATAGATAAACTCATCAACCTTAACATAAACCCTTACATCACGAGATGGGTGGCTAACTGGCTCATGGACAGAACCCACAAGGTGGGAGTTACAGACTGCAGATCTGACTCCAAACCAGTGACAAGTGGAGTGCCCCAGGGTTCAATCTTGGGACCTCTCCTGTTCGGTATATACTTCTCCGAAGTGCAAGCGAACACCGAGGGTCTATGGCTAACCAAGTTTACAGATGACTCTCCTTTGATAATCACATTGCCACAGTGGACAGAAAATCATTCTACATGGCCCACCTAATCACAAAAGGGTTCGGATCTAGAAAAAAGGAAGTCATTGTCCCCCTCTACTCATCACTTATCAGACCCCTCATTGAGGACAATGCCCCATTTGGGATGTACCTCACAAGACACATACAACAGCTGGAGAGGCCCCAAAAGTACCTCACCAAGAGGATTGCTGGCCTTAAACAGTTGACCTACGCCAACCAGCTCAAGAAACTACAACTCTACTCGATCGCATACCGCCTACTCCAAGGAGACCTCTGTATGACATACAAAGCTGTGTCAAAGCCGGAATTGATGGACATGCTCCACTTAAAGAAGTCCCAATCTCCCTGAGCTACATGCTCTAGGGACCTAAACCTCACCACAACAATAAATAGGACATGCTCGAGGGATAGATTCTTGTCCCAGAGACTTCCCATGCTCTGGAACAAAATTCCCGTCTACATCAAGCAGAGCTCATAATTAGCACTCTTCAAGAAAAACCTTGATAAGTGTATGGGTAATAGGAAATTCACCCCTGGGATCACGTCTGGGGCACTGCTCGATAGAGGGGCAGGAATTTAACACTACATGGGTGGCAAAAGCCAAGACAACTGTTGGCTAGGCTTGATTTGGCCCTTGGGCTGATAGCCTAGTACCTACCTATGAACATATGAATAAAAAGCAAAAGTTTTCTAAAGTATCAACCCTGGCAAGAATGACAGGTGATTTTGTATTTAGTCAGTTAACTGTTTTTTTTTTAACCTATAACAGCTATGCAAAGTTCAATCATATCACCTTTGTAGTTCAAAAATGTGGAAAATCATCTGCTTGAAACTTCTGTAAAAGTCCTTGAATTGTAGCTGTGCTACACTTAAAAAAAAAAAGATGGAACCATGAAACAAAGTAAAACTTTTACTGCAATTACAGGTCTAAAAGTGGAACTGCAATCGCGGCATTATTTCAAACGACAGGTGTTTGGAGTATCTTGGAATTTTAATGTTTTATAATACCTATCCCACCTTACATTTCTTACCTTTGTCCTATTTATGGAGATTTTTTTCATTCTTTTTTTAACAGGGAAGCAGGAATCTGACAGTGCTTCCTGCTTTCAACTTCACCTCGGGATCAACTGCTGCACATTATTATCTCACTTTCTCTCTCTTTCTCTCTCTCTCTCTCTCTCTCTCTCACACACACACACACACACACACACACACACACACACACACACACACACACCTAAAAAAATAAACAAATAAATAAAATTAAAATGGAGTGGATGAAGTGGTAGTGGTATACTTGTAATTATACACAGAGTATAAAATCACAGAATGCTGGGGATTGGCTATCGTTAGCTGCTAGACACGTTAGTGCTTACAATTGCAGCAAATCTTTAAATCAGAGAAGTTCATTTCATGCTAGTTTAGTGGTTTTGTCCACAAATCAGCATTGTTTTTCTCCACACATTTATAAATGACAGCTTAGAAAAAAAAACATGGTGAACTGGCTACAGTGTATGCTCTGTATGCACTTTTGTACTTGTATACAATGGTAATTCACTTTGAAAGTTAATGGAACAACGAGTTTTGTATCATGCTTGCATGGTCTAGTCTAGGTAACTTGTCATATTAGTGCAGGTATCTGGCATAGCCAAGAATTATTAAAAAAAAAAAGCCTGAGACATAAAAGCAAGATGCACTCTGTCACAACTAGATCTACATTGTTTGAATTTGCAGACAGGAACCAAAACCTGAATGGGACCAAATATGCGAAGTTAACTAATATGTGGGCAGGAATAACCAGTGATGTCACAAAGTGGGAGGCAGTTAACTAAACGGGGTGGCAACATTTGTGTTTCAGTCCGAGGCAAGGAGCTGTATTTAGAAATGAGATAGTGCCCCTTTAACTCTCTGTAATACTTTTAACAGTTGCATGACCCTGCGAGACAGAATCTTTGAACTTTGAACTCTGTGCTTCAGTTTAGCAGACTTTCTCTTTCTAGCCTTTAAAGTCGACAATACTGTCTAAAGGGCAAGTAAAGACCGACTGAATTTTTTTATCAGTTGCCCTATAAACTTGGAAGAATCACATCATTTGGAGAATTCTGGAGGGACATCTTGGAACAAGTTATCATTGCCAGTTATTTTATCAGCATTGTGTCCCTCCATACATCTCAACTGTCCTGATTTTCACAAAATTTCCAGATTATTGCCTCATATTTTGGTCTGTTTCTCATAAAATTTATGTTTTTCTGGCAAATCACTGATAGTTAAAGTCAGTAAATAATGGACATATTTGACTTTCAGACATCATATCCTTCAGGAAATGCATGCTAACACATATCCTGTTATTCTAGCATCTTTCTAAGTTTATAAGAGCCATTTTTAAAATATGTCCCTATTTGTGGGCCTTTGTCTCCACATTATTTTAGGCTTTTTTCCAGACTTCTTGTGCTAAGGGGTTGAGAGGTATGTGTCCCTTTCTTCATTCAGTAAAACATTTTAGACTCTACCATTTCCTTTAAGATTTACATTTTCGTATCTAATAAGCATCCTTATTGCAAAGTCACACATCTCTGTGGAAAACACTAGTCCAGTTATGGCAATGCACCCTTTAGCAGGAAGTGGGAGACTTGAATTAAAAACAAAATACTGATAATATATGAGTATATATGAGATCGGTTTTATTTCCAAACTTCTAATACATTTACAAAGAAAAAAATACAGAATATTTGAACAGCTTTACACATTTTTACAACTTTTAGTGCATGCCTACAAAAATAGTTGCAGTTTTTTATACAATCCTGTACATTTCTTCAACTTTTCAAGATTCAAATGAACTTTCTTGAGACACCATCAAGAAACATGGCTTAAGCTGATGGTATGATCTTTTATGTGCACTATGATACCCTGTCAAGCATAATTTGTGTTTTTGATAATTTTCACCATTTCTACCTATCTCTTTCCTTGGTAGTTACCTCTTGCCATTTGACTGTCCTTTGGGTCTCTATGTCTCCATAGTGCTGTATCTGTTGGATATACCCTTGGTTAGCATGAGCATATTCTCAAACTCCTGTAGTACTGCTTGGATTTCCTTAAGCTTGGTTGGAGACAGCTTCAATGACAGGACTACCCATCCACTGAGGTATCAGCAGGTGTTTCACTGAGAAGGTATACCACCAGATTCTCCTCTGATTCCTCCATAACCAAATACAGTTTTGAGCACCATTGTATCTGTGCCATGATAGGGCCTCTTCAAGTTAACATGGTACAGTTTATGTTTCTGTCTGCTTACCACAATGCAATTAACACTGGTAACCTTTGCCATACTAGTGATAGAACCTTCCCATGTTGCGTGCAGCTTATGTTACTGAACATGAATAAGCACCATTACCATTTCTCAGTCTATATATTCTCATGGTCATACCAGTGACCTTATGCTGCTGTAGTACTTGTGATAACTAATACTTGTGCCAATCCTATGAGCTGCCTATGCCTGGTTCAGAAATTTAGGACATACTCTAAAAATGACTGACAGTTACCCATCCAGTCATCACAAATTAAGTTAAGAGGGCCCCTGTATGTGAGCATAAAGTAGGTCAAATTGTGAAAAAAATTCTCTTGGGTAACTTCCCTGCATGCAAAAAAGAAAAAAGTGATGGAGGATACTTGTCTCGCTCTGCTTAAAATTGTCTGTAAATGCTTTCAGCTTAGTCTTAAGACCAGAGTTAAACCTTTCCATTAAATGATTTGTTTCTGGATGAGAAGCAGTATTTTTAACTGCTTTGCTCCACTTTGCTTCCATAAATCTCACCATGCCTGACATAAAGTTATCATCTGTGTATATCAGTATTTACTGGAGAAATTCCACTCTTCTGAAGAATATTGTATCATTATTTATCGCCACCCCAGTGTGCCTAGTAACATAATCTGCCACCTCCAAACATACCTCCTATCTGTGGTAATCCAGGTGTAATAATGCCCACAATGTCCATGGCTGCCCTTTGGGATTTTTCTTCATTACCAAAGTCACCAAAGCAGCTTTAACTTTGTTTCTAGCTATGCTTCCCTTTTTGTTACACATACATATTGCAGTATCCTCTCATGCCATTTCCAGTACATGGCCAGTAGAAGGTTTGCATAAGCCACCTATTTTGTATGCATCATGGTGCTATGGTTTGAGAAATGAATATCAGGAGGTATGGCAGGAAGTGTCTATTAATTATTTCTCTAAACCCCTTCAGGAGTCAGTTCTTTATACAAACTCCCCTATCCTTGGGAGTCAGGAGCCTCCTTGGGGGGGATCTGACGGGTATCTGTGCGTCTCATTTTTTTTTTTTTTTGTGACTTTGATTCCCTAGTGACAACATATCATCCAGAACTCTAAAAAAATCATAAGGACCCTCTAACTAATGTTTAGTGAAGATGACAAGCTTAGAAACATTTTAAAGAACCCCCACTACTGTCATTTAAACAACTAGCAAATCTAAAGATTCTTCTTTGCCACCTTAACTGGACTAATGTCTATATCTAAATGCTATGTTTTTTAACTGTATAATGCAAATAATACTTAATGTGGAGCTTTTCTCCCCGGGCCTCCGCTGAAATGGACCTGTGTCCAGTCGGACTCTCCCGGTCAACAAATGTAAATAAATAAATAATAATAAACAATTCTTATGAGAAACACACAAAACAGAACAGAGTCCAAAATGGCACAAAACCATGCAGTCATCCAAGGTGGAAAACATGACAGATGATTTGTATTGCTTTCCAATCTAACTTCACAGAAGTTTCAGTGCACAGGGTTCCTTCACATACACTTCTAAAAATGTGGTTTATCTAGTCAAATGTAGCAATTTCCAGAAATAGGTTATAAAGTAGACAGGCAAAACTAAGATGGATGCCCACAGCCACACAGCTGCATGGAATTTAATGCAATACTGATTTTTAAAAGTCTGTATTGCATTTGTGTTCAAACCTGAGCAGTGTAGTGCTTAGTGTGTGGTCTAAACTGTTGGAACTGCTTGCTAATGCTTTGAAAGTAAAAAAAAAAAAAAAAAGTCTTTTTTTTTTTTTTTTTTTTTTTACTAAAATGTGAGCACTGTAGGGCTGTATGCAGGCAGGGTATAAACTGTAGCAACTGTTTAGTACATTTGTAGAAAGCAGTTTGCTAGAGTTTAAAAAGATTTTTTTTTGTAAGACTAAAACATGAATGCTGCAGCGCTCCATGCAGGCAAGGTAGAAGCTGTAGCAAACAGTTTGCTACAGTCTATTAGAAATAATAATTATTATTATTTTTCAAATGTGTTGAAGGAGAGTTGGGTCAGGGCTCGTAGATCTAACTGTAATAAGCTGATTACATGCAATGTAGCTTTTGGCTTATTAAAGTGAAGAGTGAGGTGCTTTTTATTTGCTCTTCACAAGAACTGAAGGGGTGGGGCACTAGTTCATTGTACTGGCACAGGGCGCTGGTTGAACTGTATCTATATCATTTAATTGAAACTCACTTTGGCGAACGTCTTTTCGTCGACACCTTTTAATCAAACTCTCAAATCAGCAAACAGACTTTTCATCAAAGATTTTCCCAGGGCTAACCAGTGGTTGGCTACCATGTGGAATTTGCCCTGGTCTCACTGTAGTGTGGTCTCGGAGTTGGCATATTTATATATTTAGTTGGAGGATGGGAGTTTGCCCCCCACCTTGATAGGTTTTACAATTTTTTTTTCCACATTCGCTAAGGTGGCCTACCATTGGTTTACCCTGGGAAACAGTTCAATGAAAAGTCTGTTCACTGATTTGAGAGTTCATTTAAAAGTTGTTCAATGAAGGGAGGTTTGACAAAGTGAGTTTCCATTAAATTATATAGACCTGGTTAAACCAACTGCACATCTGCATGCAAAAATAACTGACAAGCCAGTGGCAGCACGTTTCCAGTTCTGATTATTCTGTATCAGATGTCAGTTGCTTCTTCAATGACATTCCCATATACTTTTGGAAAGAAGAACAATGCTTTTGTTTACTGGGAAAGTCTGTCTGAGAACTGAAATGCTCATTTTCAAGGAATAACATGGAGATTAGACTAATTTAGTTTTTGGTCTGACAGTCTGTAGTCTGGTAATGGTTATTGGTTTTATGTACACTATAGGACTACAGCACTTAAAGAACTTTCCTTCTGAACAGCTGATAGTGGACACAGATGAGTGCATTGAAGGGTAATAAATGTTTCTGATTCTAGTAATGATGATTGTATCTTGAACTCTTAACTGCTGACTGTCTCTGAAAGTTGAGTAACTATAACATTACTAAGTTTTGAGTTATGTTTTTATACATGAAAAGAGAGAAGTTATTATAACATAAGGTAACATTCAAGTCAAATACACACACACACACACACACACACACACACACACACACACACGCACACATGCACACACATACACACGTGCACATTTTCATGTGGTACCTTATGTACGAAGGTCTTTGAAAATATATTATGCATAGTTCCAGTGAATTCCATTTATTCTTAACTGGTTCCCTGGCTGTAACTCAGGCTAGCCACTTACATTTTTATTTTCCAAATCTATGTTTATTTAATTACTATATCCAGACTATAAAAATCATTGATCCTTTTCTAATATTCAAGAAAAGAGTATGGGGGCCCAGAATGTGTGCCAAATAACCATTTATAGAAATGAAGTTTAGAACTAGCCAGTGGTGTAATGGTTATGCCAACCTGCACTGGTTTTCATTCTCTTAGAAATCAACTTATTTTGCATGACTCACACACCATATGGGATGGAAGCTGGCACATTAGACCACCTAATCTTTGACTAAATAAACATTTTGTTCCTTATCTTTATAGTACAGTTGCCAGAAATGCAAATAATTTTTGCGCAGTTGTGTTAATCCTTCTCTTTCCCTATTCCATAGAATACTAATACCCTTTTACATTAATTTTTACACTGATGTATTTGCTAAAGCGGAGAAAATGTTTAAAAATACAGTCATAAATTCAGTGTATTTGTATGCTAATTATGTAGCAGATGCAGTACGTTTTCATTGCACTTATGCTTCTGGTATTTATACCACTTCTGTTAGTATATAGACAAAGCAAGATTTTCTGCTGTCAGTCACAGTGACTGTCTGCTGAGGTTGCAGTCCACCAACATCCAGTCTAGTGTTTTCTCCCAGAAATACATGAATGCTGGGAAGAAGTGGTCATCTTCAGTAACTGATTGTCATGCTAGAAGACTACAGTCTTAAGCTTCACCACAAAATAAGGGGCTATGTTTTATTCAGTGCCAGTGGAGCAAACGGTATATTCTTTCCTTTGGTGCAGAAGGCTGTGGGTTCTATTCCTGCAACAAGGAGATTGATTGCTGACATTGCATAGGGGGTGCTATACTCTTAAGGGTGTCATCCTTTGGATGAGGCATTAAACTTAAGACCATATCTGCCTGGGTTGGTGGTAGATCAAGTGGATGTAAAAGATCCCACAACACCTATTGAAAAGAGTAGGAGTAGCTCAAGTAGATGTAAAACCTATTGGAAAGAATAGAGGAAGTTCCTCGATGGCCTGCTCAGATTTAACCTAGTAGTAAAAATACCACATCAGGTCTCCCCTGAAAAGAGGCTGCTAGCCTACCAGGGCTAACCTGGTCAACAAAGGATAAATAAATATAATCAATAACCACAGTAAATTTCTGGCCATATAGATAAACTTGCAGCTTTTGGAAATTCCCTTATTATGGCCAGGCATTCCTAAGCCAAAACTGCTATGTGTTTCTCCTTCTCATCAACTTTGTACTAAGATACAGCAAGTGAAGTTTTGCTCCTTGTGGAGGCAAATGTCTGAGTATAACCTCTTGACAACAGTCTTAAGCATCTACCTGTGCTCTAAATTATTTATTGTAATCAGGACTTGACAGTGCAATTGGTCCACTGGGCCTGAAGCCACCTGAACACTCTCCTTAATAAAATATCTGAATAAGTAAATATAAAGTTGCTGTAATATGCTTATTTCTCAGATACACAGCCACCTGCCATTTGGTTTTAGGAGCGGAACATACCTGGATGGTTTCTTCCTGCACAGGTTCTGTCTTCTATTATCTACCCTGTTCCCAGAATAAAAGTCTGTTGTCATTCTCTCTCAGGACTTAGCATTGGCTCTTGTATTTGTCTTTCTGGGTCTGTCTACCACCTTCTTAGCTTGCTGGATTTAGTCCTGCCACATCTGGCAATATCATCCATGTCTCTTGGCCCTCTCATGATGTTATCAGTTAATGCACAGAAGATTGCTGCAGCATTTTTTTTTTATTCAGGAGGACATTGTAATGATCCCATACAGTTTAAATTATGTAACCATGGCAGACTTTCCTTTTTCCTCTTCTGCCAGTTTTATGTGCCAGTGACCTTTGATAGAGAAGTAGTTCTCAGGTATTTTGACCACTCCTAATTGCTGCAGACTCAGAAGCTCACATGTGTTAGACATGAGGATAGTATCTGTTTTTCAGGGATCCACAGCTTTTGGAATTCTATCACTGCGTGAGGCTGCCATCCTTTTTAAAGACTAACACTAAAAGACAAGGACCAGAGACTGTTAGGTTCTTGGATTTTTCCACATTCAGCATCTCATCTAACTCCTCTCTCATATGCTAAAAAAAGTTTTAGCACCCTGCTTGGAACCTGTTTTATAGAGCCCTGTTTCTAGATCATGATTAAGCCTTTCCAATGCTTAATTTGATTATTTGGCAGTAGAAGATGTTATCATCATTTTTCTTGCTGGTTTTAATCGGAGTATGTGGTCAGTGGACACATTTTGCTGATAGCACTATTGCTGTTTTTATGAAATGACCAACTTATCAAGTCTGATGATTCCTCACTGGGTTGGGGCAAAAGTGCAACTCCATTTTAGTTTGATCAACTAGTCCTGTTTTGAATTGGGTAGCATACCTGCTTATTTTGGCTTTCCAGGATTAAATTCTGTAAATTCTTAAATTCAATGACTATCTCTCTCTCTTTCTCTTTATTCCCTCTCTCTGTTTATCACGTCCCCAGTGGAGCAATATTTGACTAGTCAGCCCTACCTTCTCTTTGGGCAGCATGTATCCAAGTCTGAAGGGCCATTGGCTGGTGGTCTTCTTTAATTTTCAGAAACCACTTCCACTGCAAAGAATGTTATAAGGTTTTCAGTGCCGATTGGAATATTGTTTCTTTATAACATTTCCCTATCACAAAAAATATGGACTGGAAAATCTATTTAAACCTAGTGTGTCATTTTCATTAAATCTGTAGTGTGATGGCTTCCATAGTAGAAGTGAATGTGCTTACTTGGGATCAGATGGAAGAACAAGAAATAAACTGACAATTCCAAAGTAATTTTCAGTGCTATGTTTTAATATTCTGGATAGAAAATTAACATAATATAAAATATATAAAAATATGTTCAGTTTTGTGGACATAGGCTAGGATCCATGGAGCAGAGGGATTGAGATCTGACTCTGACCCTGGTAATTCGGGTTTAATTAGCCACCACAATTCTGGAGCAGCCAGGCATGAATATAGCAATAACCCATGCCTGGGTGTGGGTAATGCTGGATTTACCCACGGTTGGCATGGTTTGGTCACGAGGGTGAAGCCCGAGTGGCCAAACAAAGCCAACCGTGGGTAAATCCAGCATTACCCACACCCAGAAGTGGGTTATTGCTATTATACAATGACATTATTTAAGAAAAAAAATAATTACTTTTCTTAAATAATGGCATTGTATAATGCCTCCTTGCTGCCCTTCCGCAGCAGACTGTCTGGTATTCTGCTGCAGTTCTGATGCACTGCACATGTGTATGCCTACGCAGTACATCAGAGCTGTGGGCAAAAGCAACGGAGAAAGCAAGATCTCTGTTGCTTTTTACTGTTTCGCTATGTTAAATGGGTTTAACATAGCGAGACAGCTTTAAAAAAAAAGCAACGGAGAAAGCAAGATCTCCGTTGCTTTTTACAAACTGTTTTGCTATGTTAAATGGGTTTACCATAGCGAGACAGCTTTAAAATAAGTAACGGAGATCTCTGTTGCTTATTTTAAAGCTGCCTCGCTATGTTAAACCCATTTAACATAGCGAGACAGGTTTAAAAAAAAAAGCAACAAAGAAAGCAAGATCTCCGTTGCTTTTTACATACTGTCTCGCTATGTTAAAGGATATTAACATAGCGAGACAGCTTTAAAAAAAGCAACAGAGATCTTTGTTGCTTTTTTTAAACCTGTCTCGCTATGTTAAACTCCTTTAACATAGCGAGACAGTGTTTTAAAAAAGACTTATACTAATAGAAAAAGTCCGGGCGACCGGATCTTTTTCCATTAGTATAAGTCGATTTACAACGTGCACGCTGACCAATCAGCATGCACGTTTTGGAATATTAATGGGGGGTCATGGTATAATGGGGAGTAATGAAGGGGTGTGGCCTGCTTTCCTCTTCTTGGGACTGGGGAGGGTTGTGTGCACTTGGGACCATACGGGGTACATGTAGTTTCTGTGGTGGAGTCTGGGGAAATCAACTTGTATTTTTCAGGGAGAAGGGGAGTTGCAGAGCTGCTAGAAGAAAGCACTATTTGCAGAATTGCGGGGATTCCTTTGCAGTCAGCCCACTGCATATACCTTCTGTGGTACTTTATTTAATGTGAGTGAGGACAGGGCAAAACTCACAAACTGCTCTTGATGGCTGTCTGAATGATGGCCCCTCCCAGTCAACACTTGCCTCAATGATGGGGAACAAATGGGTGATTGACTGGGAAGGGGTGCTGATGACCAACAAGCAATGAGGACAGAGTTTTCTGTCTAGTCACATTATGAAAAAAGCTAAATAAAGTAAGTTGTAGGAGGGATAATCTATTCATGTGCAGCTGAGACTGCATTACTCTAGTCCTAGAGAAAAATGTTTTGAATTAAACTACATAATATGTAAACTTCAGCCACATTATGTATAAAAATTCATAAAAACACAATAACTAATAATTTAATGAAATCCATTTACTGTACAGGATTGTTATTAGGATGTGACATAGGACTTGATTTAAAATGGTCTTCGAGAAAGTATGTATTCAGTGTTCATTGCTCAGTGTTCTGTGTTAAGACAAATGCAGTGACAATGTCATTGGCTGTTTAAGAAACTGCAACTGTTAAAATCCAAACTATACATATTTCCTTTAAACCAACTTTCTATCAGTCATTTCACTGTAACTAAACTCTTCTGCTCTTCATATATTCACTGGTAGTGCATTCTATAATCTATCCTCTCTGTGGTAAAAGAAAAAACACAAAAGAGGTAAAGGAGGTGTCCTTCATGTTCAGTTCATTGGTCCTTTAGATCATTACAGGAAAAGTGACAGAGAGTATCTTTTTTCAGGATATAATAAACCTTTAAACAAATGATACTTAACAAGAACTCTCCCGGGATGTTATAGTTCTGGAAGCCTCCACTAGTTTCATTTCTCATGGGGAATGGCTTATTTTGGTGTGGTTCCTATGATACCTAAACAAGGTGGTAGTGGTGTCCGACCAGCTGGTCTTGGAAGGAAACAAAGGACTGTCTTAGAAGTTTGACCAGCATGAAGGAAAATTCAATTATTTATGCAGTGCTGCTAACCTCTTCTTATCTTTTAACTCTTTAGGCAGAAGCAATTCACCCGACAAAGTCTACCACCAAAATGAAAAGCTGCAGTTATAACACTCTGCACTATATTTTAATTTTCTGATAGTTGGCATAGTTTTGCCACTGCATTTGTATTTTTTTTGACTGGAAGAACTCTGTTGAGACCTGTATGTGAGGTAGGATAGAGACTGAATAGACAAGAGCCACTATCACTGACTACTGTGGGCTTAGCTCAGGTCATTGAATAGGACACAGTGCTAGCAGCGTCATCTCCAGGCATGGGCAAGTAGGGGAAGTTAGGTCTGCATGCTCTTCTGCCCCTTACTGTTCATTGTTACTTGTTCCCTGTCATGCATTGCTTTCTTGCACTTGGAAATGAGAGACACAGGAAAGCCACACTGGAGAACAGGCTGTGGCAGGTCAGAGATGTTCTGCTCAGACTGAGGGAATTTCACTATTTATTTACTTACTTATTTATTCAGTGATTCATTTTATATATGCTTTTTCAGTTGTTTTTCACCATTCCTCCTTCTGTTCAAAGTGAATGGTAGCCTGGCATATGCCAGTTTAACCATGTAACAGAAGTTAGATAGACAGGATTGCTTGTACCCATTTTGAAGGTACTGGCACGTACAGCCATACACATAGACTGATTGGTTGACAAGTCTGATATGTCCACTGGCACATTTTCTGATGTCAGATTTGCCATGATGGACAATGTATTCAAGCCATTATAGACAGCAGGTTGAAACCATTTTGCTTCTGGGGATATGACTTTTGTATCCTGCCCCAAACAATGTGACCTAGGTGGAATATGCATCCCTTCAGCACAGTCCAAGGGAATTCCAGATGGGTTATATCGAATGATGACTGCTCAAAGTCCTGCAGGCTGTAGATGAAACCAGTATACTGTACATCTCATTAGGGAGACCCTTGTCCTGCTGGTATAACAGTATTTGGGTTGCCTCCCTCTTCCAAGTCAGAAAAGTGTATACTAGTGAATACAGCCTGGGTGACTTTCCATCTGCTACTGATGCTTATATTGTAAAGGGCTGTTAGTGAGTTAATGGGGGCAGTATGGAGCATCCTGTCTGTCATATATTGAGTTACTTGGTGCAAGTCCCAAATGTTCTCTGCGGTGATGTTCAGAAACCGCTCGACATCTAAGCACTGCATAATAAATCACCCGGTGTTCAGTGGTAGCTCCTTATAGTGAACAGACATGCCATTTACCTACTACTCCTGCATTGCCATGCTCCATTTCTACTTGAGTACCTGCCAAGACACTTACAGCCAGTGTTGACATATAGCCTGTTTAGCTGACATATTGGGTTAATTAAGGTAAATAAAAAAATATTTTGCATTCTGTCCTAGATCGTAATGCATCTAAAAATGGAGTACATGTACCCCTCCTTTTCTGTGCAAAAACTGGGAAGAAAAAAAAAACAAATGCAGTTTATTTTTAGACTGAATCGTATGACGTCAGTTTCATATGCGTGTTAATGTTTTCCTTTTTTTCTCTCTCGAATACAGAAGAAGCAAAGCCTAAGCCACGGTAAGTGCCTTTTCTTACTCCAATATCCTGCTTTGAGCTAAAAGGTTGCAGTACAGAAATCAAACCGTTAACATGCAGCTACCAAAGTTGGACACACCTATGAAACTCCCAAGCATGACAACATTTCACTGTCCTTGTCATGTCATGTATCAGAGTCTTATAGAAATGTTCAGATGTTTTATTACATTTCTTTCTTTTACAGAAAGCATATATTGAAATGTTATAGTATACTCACTACAGACATATTACATGATGAAAATATTTAACTTTTAATATAAAATCTTACCATATTTAATTGTACATATTATGGCTGAGATTTAGTAAAAAATCCCACTGTGAGTCTGAAGCACTGGTGTAAAAAGGGCTGTTTTTCTTAATCGTAAAAAATGTAATTCAGAGATAGAGTACCTACAATGGGGAAAGGCCTTGTTTTCAGGTAATTTACATGTCTCTGAATCACACGGTGTTGTTGCTAGTACTATTTAGTACTTATATGTAGTAATCACCTCTGGAGGCCCATGCATTGAGTCGGCACAAACACCCAACTCATTCACTCTTCTAGACGTCATAGCTCTCAACTGCTCCTGATTTTACAGAATGAACATGATTTTGCCTCATATTTGCATGTCCCTCATCATGGATCTATACAGTCAGTCATTAATGTCAGACATTATAGTTTCATAATTGTTATAGTTTATTTACAGCTTCTTGCTAAAAAATGGTTAACTTTTTAAATCAATTTCAAAAGTGCCCCTAGTTTGTAGTTTCTACCTCCTAGCCTTTGCTCATTACACTGAGGGGAGTTGTATAGAAGCATACCTACACACACACTCAGACATTCACATACACATATGCACACACTCTCTGACATGCATACACATACACATGCGCATGGTTACACACACACACACACACACACACACACACACACACACACACACACACACACACACACAGCTCTCAACCTTCCTTTTCTGGCATTTGAAATACTACCTTTCTTAACTCCAGTTAAGTAGACAAAATGTGGAACACTTAATAATGGCTTACTAACAAGTTAACATAGGAAGCCTACAAAATGGTTAAAATATGTTACTTTATATTTTAAAAAATTATTTTGCTGAATTAATATGATTCCATATTATTTATCATGGATATCAGTTAAAAATTCATAACACTGAATGTATGACTGAACTTTCAATATGGAACAATGAGGAACAGGGACTTTTAAGAATTGAAAATGAGAAACATTCCTCATAATGAGTTACACTTGAGAGCTATGCATGCATACAAAAACACACACTCACTATACATCAAACAAACACACTGATGGACACACTCACTCAGATACAGACCTTGTCTATATGTCCCCTAACTAATCCCCCTATTGGAACCACCCAAGCAGATACACTGTCTCTCTCACACACACATACACACACACACACACACACACACACACACACACACACACACACACACACACACACACACACACACACTGCCACGCACGTATAAAATCTCACACCCGCCTCACCACTACCTCTCAATTAAACTCCTCTACACTTACCTGCTGTGTGGTCTGTCGCATTCAGTGTAATGGGTGAATCATGGTTTGGTATCGTAGGTGATACATCTGCTCCGCATAACCAAATATATATATATATACATACACACACACACACACATATATATATGTATATGTATATATATATATATATATATATATATATATATATATATATATATATATACACACACACACACACACACACACACACACACACACTGCCACGCACATATAAAATCTCACACCTGCCTCACCACTACCTCTCAGTTAAACTCCTCTACACTTACCTGCTGTGTGGTCTGTCGCATTCAGTGTAATGGGTGAATCATGGTTTAGTATCAAAGCTGGGTGGTGCATTTACAGTGTTTTTCCCCATTTTTTCAACTGTAGTGTGACTGTAGACTAGCAATATATGAATTAATGGATAGGGGGTGCGGAGCTTCACACCTGGTGGTGCATTGTTTTTTTTCTTGTTTGTTTTTTGAGTTTTGCTGCTTTAAATGAAATGTGTTTACATAAGTTGTGTTCACTAAGTTGTGTTTGGATAACTTGAGTTTTAGATGAAATGATGTGTACTCATATATATATATATATATATATATATATATATATATATATATATATATATATATATATATATATATGGGTCGACTGAAGTTAGTTGACTCTGTCTGTGGTCAACATCTGTTTAGCTGACAAAATTTGATCAACCAAACAGATGATTGTGATATTGTAGAATTCTCGGGGTAGGGAAATATCCTCCTTCCCTGAAGGTGGCTTGCCTCCCTGCAAAAATTGATGTTTTAGTAAATATTTTTATTTTAAATTTTCCATGTTAATGTCTGCAGTGTTAGTGTTTTGTTGTCGAATTTGTCATTCAGTTTCAGTAGACACACACACACACACACACACACACACACACACACACACACACACACATACCCATATATATATATATATATATATATATATATATATATATAGAGAGAGAGAGAGAGAGATCTACATAGTCTAAGGTCACACAAACTTGGAGAAGAGGATGGAGGTGAAAAACAAAAGTAAAAATCACCCTTCTACCTCTTTTGTGACTCCACATTTTAGTCACTGTATAACCTAGGCAACACCAATGTAGAAAAACCGCAACTTGACATTGTGACCTTCCTGCTTTGGTGTTCTGAGACTCATTATTTTGGGCTGCAGCAAGAAGTAGGTTTACAAACACATATCTATAAACATACTTTTTTCATTCTTCTCAACTTTTTGAATTCTGTGTGATAACTGCTTTTCTAACTGTTGGGAATATCGTTGGTTGCCTTTTAATATTTAACCTTCTGCTGCCTTTTTTTTCCCTAGGGCGTTTCTTCCAAACATCAATGTCCCCAAGATGCCAGAAGGAGAAAGGGTTGATTTTGATGTAAGTATCAGTGTTAAATTTGCTCTGTGTATGACTCCCCAATAAGACTGTGTTCCCAATCTCTCTGTATATTACAATGTTTTTCTGTATCTTACTCATAGAAAATTGCTAAAATGTGGTTTAGAGCTGGAAATAATTTATTATTGTCCTCAAAGGATGATTAACTGTTCTGTTAAATGTTAGTTACTCAATCATACTTAAGAAAATCCAGTTTCTAGAAAATACTATTGAGTAAAAAATGAGCAGTCTCAGGAATCTCTAGCAGCATATTTTACTCTGAAATCAAGTTTTGCATATCTTCTCACATTAGTAAGGCAGTTAGTGCAGGCTGTGAGCTGTTAAACAGCTTCTTCCTTCACTCAAGATGCAGAGTTTGATTCAACAATTTCACTTTGTCTTCTGAGTGAGTCTGAGTAAGTTACTTATCTGCATGGTACTCTTGGATCACACTTGAAAAGAGATGCGTTCTGTATCCAGGATTAGATCTCTCCCTTAGGCCCATGGGATAGATTATGACTCACTCAGGATCATAAGTAGGATAAAGTAGGTATATGAAAAAAAAATAAATTAGTTATTTACATAAGATAATGAATACATTAAGTTTTTGTAGGAAGGATTACCATATTTCTATTTATTTTATTTTTAGTAACCATGTGGTAAAGAAACACAAAATACAACAGTCAAAATGCAGATGGTGCTAGCAAACGGTTCCTCCAGCAACAAATCTAAGTTAAAAAGTAGGTAATTAAACAGTTTAATAAAATAACAGTCAGGTACCATGTGAGTGTTTTCGTGGCCCAGGCCACTTCATCAGACATCATAGGAATACTGCTCTACAGGATTTATACTTAGTGCTACAATCAATTATACAATTAATTATGCAAATCATCCTCCTTTGAACAGATTTAAAGCCACACAGTAATAAATAAAAACCATGACATGAAAAGCAAATCAGTCCTTTCATATCTACACACTACCCTATAAAAACATTCCTACATGTCCCATAAAAAATACATCCATGATGTTGACATACACATACGCTCCATATACATTCATATTCATAGAGCATATAAAAATAAATAAATGGTAATAACTATCTCAAATACATATATAAAACATATAAAAAATGCACAAGTAAAAAATAACTGTCGAATGC
>NC_056745.1:1106168893-1106208893 GCF_019279795.1 Protopterus annectens | reverse complement strand
TTGATACTGTCAATATGAATAGCTTTGGTAACTGACTACGAAATATAAAATAGAAGGTAATATAGGAAGAATGAATGAGAATGAAATTCATCTATCCAACGTCTCTCAAAAATCTCAGTTACATTCCGGTGTTAAGCTAGCATTGTCTCTGATATGCTTTAATGATTTCTAGATGCATTAGATTAATTTATTTTAATTTTACTTTAATTTACTGTATTTTATGTATTTAATATATATTAACTAAATAGTTAATTATATAATAATTAATATAATCAATAATAATTAAATAATTCACTGTATATATTAATATATATGAATATAGATATGTATATTTAATATTTTACTTTTTTTTAAGTGTATAATCCCACTAGACACTCAGGCCAAGTTTTAGCGGTGCCTTATTTTTTATGTATTTATTTGTATGTTTATATATTTATAATATTTTATGTTAACTGGATAAGCTCACTAGACACTGAATCCTCTTTTAAAAGTTGACTTGTTTGTATTTATGTATATAATTATGTTTGATCGATTATATTTATATCTGTACACATGTATGCATGTATTTCTTTATGCATACATTTCTGCATTTATTTCTTTATTTGTTTATATATTTTATTTTATTTATATGTTAACTGGATAAGATCACTGGACACCGATACCTCTTTTCAGGAGGGACTTGGGAGTACTGTCTGGTTAAGTGACTTGCTCAAAAAGGCACTGTATTTATCTGCTTTTATATTTTGATTTCTGGGTAATAACCCACTTTCAGTGGAGGCCTGAGGAGAAAAGCATTACAATCAAGCTATAAATTATGCAGCACATAAAAATTAGAGACATTTGCCAGTAATTCCCAATAGTACATGTAGAAATCTGTAAAATAAATAAAATAAAATAGCAGTAGAAGGTGACTAATACAGACAAGATACCATGTAGTAATTTATAATGTATTTTTAAATATTCATTTTTCAGTCAGTGTTTCATTTCACAGTATAGTGGGATAAGCTTGCTGGCATTTTATTTTTATTAGAAACTCTTTGCATTCTCTTGTATTGGCATATGGGAATTAAGTTGAATATTGTATAGAGTGTGATATTAAAATGAGAAAAGGAAAAAGGGTGTGATGTTATTACTCAAAGTTAGTGGTTAGGGCATACAGGGGTTAAAACATTGTGCTTTATAATTGTCGTAAGTCTTATGAAAATCAGAGATATGAGAAGGAGATATCTGTGAGGAGGGAGGTAAGATATCTGATTTGAGACTGGCTTTATATGTGGTTTAGAACTGAGTTTGTCAGGAATGAAGTTCAACTGATTTGTATTGGGTGAATAGCACCTATTATTTTTGTTTTAGTTAAGGGTTAATAGCAATGTAAGGTTTGTTTTTAAATTGAAGTGAGTTCATTTTAAAGAGTGTGTGTTTTATTAAGTCAGTAAATAATTGTGATTAACTGTGGAAGTGTATTCCACATGTCACTGATGCAATTTCTAAAGTAGAAGTTTCCTTGCAAAATGTTAGATTTTCTAGTTTTTATTAATGTTTTGTCATCTGAGTGCAGTGTACAGTTGTGATGGTAGATTTCAGTGGAGTAGTTGTTGGGCATCATAAATTCTGATGCAGAAATTTATGTACATTATTTAGGAGCTTGAAGCCTAGTTTTCTTTGAAGAATGACCATGAGACTGCTGTGTGGAGGGTACTGTGATGCTCTATAATGAGACATCAAAGGATTCATTTAGCAGTTTCAGAATATATAGAAGTACAAATTAGCCTTTCTTTCACTACTGAAGTTAATTAGTGCCTTATCATATATAAGCTGCCAAGACCTGCTTTGTTTTTTTATGGTTCTGTAGATCTGGTCTTCGTATGACATAGTGTCATGGAAGAGTTTGCTGAAGTATTTTATTCTATTTGGGGATATTGTATTGCCTGATGCTGTCAGAATTTGACATTTGTGAAATCATGTGAGTTTGTAGTGATCAGAAGAGAACAGAATCGAGTTGCTTATGTTAGACTCTCACTTAAGTGTAAATGCTATCAACCATTTTTTTCTAGTGTGAAGAAGTCTTCATGAAAGTGTTTTGCTACTAGAGAGGGGTATTTAGCAGTGTTTGGTACGAGAGAGGGGCATTTAGCAGTGTTTTGCTACTAGAGAGGGGTATTTATCTGAGTATACTAAGACTGTATCATCTACTTATTGAAATATCTTTAGGTGTTTGATTTGAAATGTAATTTGGTTATGCATAAAAGAGGCACAAGGATTGATTGAGATGATAACTTTTAAACCTGTCCAACTATGAATTTTCTTTCTAAGTAAATCTTTAAGCAGTTTATAATACAGTGAGAGAAACTTCTCCTTTTTTAAACTGTTTTATCTAATGGGATCAACTGCCTAGCCCTTAGAAAGGTTCAGGGAATGTGCTGCTACTACTGATTCATGAAAGTAAATCTTCTGTAATATAATCAATTAGGTTAGTCTAACTGTGTTAACTGAAAAACCTTTCTAAAACCCTGCTGAGAAGTAGGCAGTAGTTTTTTCTCTGTGATAAAGAAGTTTAGATGCTGGTGAGTGATTCTTTCAATGTTGTTTGATAAAATATTAAGAGTTGCAGTGGTTCAAAGTTGGGAGGATGACCTAATGGTTAAGGTGTTTATCTTACAAACATATGGTGCAGGGTTTGAGTCTCACAAGGGATAATTGGCTAAGCTTACAATGGCTCGCAAGGGCAGTTAGCCTAGTATGAACCCATGTTCCATGTTCCAAAAGTTATTGGGCTCAGCCTTTGTCGACTAAGCTTATGTGAGTTTTATCTAGATAGCCGATGTGATTCCTTATGATATGCCTCTGTTTATAAGGATATTTACAAGAACAGGTAAAGAATGTGCTGCCATTTTAAAGAGTTTTTGTGGGAGATCATCTTAGCTAACAGATATACATTTTTTATATTTTAGACAGCCATGGGCTTTGAGTAGGCCTGCCTATTTCAGAGTGAACTATTGTAAAGGCTGCTATATGGTATTTGTTGCTAGAGAAGTGACTGAAGTTGGTATTGAATCGACAGCTGTCTCAAAATACTTTTATACGAGTTTAGCAGTTTTGGAATTTGGAATGTTTGGGGAGCTGAATGAGTGTATGATTGTCCTGACTTATATGTTTTTTAATTAGTTTCCAGAAATCTTTAGGTGAGGCATTTGCTGGATTTTCACTGTCAAAGTATTTTTTTATATATTTTTGATGAAGCTTTTACATCTGCTTCTAAGATGTCTACAGAGTTGAAGGATAGTATGAGAGCTTGTTTTTGTATATGTTATCCTAACTCTGTCAGGCTCCAGCGTTAAGGCTTTTAGTTAAGTAGTCATCCATGGCAGACATATTTTGTTTTGGTTTTTACCATTAGCTATCTAGGAGAAACTAGATTATCTGATATTATTTTTTTTAATATCTTTATTGAATAGTCAGACTTTTTATAGCAACAGTTAAAAATGCAACCAACAGTAAAATGTCTAATATTATTTTGATAGATGAGTCGAGGTACTTAGGGTCAGAATCTGTTTTAGGAAGGTTGTCCAATGATCTGAAGTTTATTTTAAGAATTGATATAAGTATTGTATTCTATACAATGTTTTCTTTTTTTTGAAGTTCTGAGTGCTTCTATTAAGTTTGCCATGGTTCAAAATTTAGAATGTTGGATTTAAGTCACTTATGGAATCTGCACGCGTGCCATTTGTGACCATATGTTCTATCACCAAGTCTAGAATAATCACTTTATCAGTTGTAATGGGGAGACTTATGATTTGGAATAGGCTATTCAGATTGTTTTGCCAATATAGACAGGGCAATATTGACCAGTCAATATTTACACTACCTAATCAATTTTTTTATGAGTTTGTGTTATCAGAGAACCAGTTTAAAATATCTTAAAATATATTGTGAATTTTGGGAGTACTTAAAATCTGACTACTTTATAAGATTTATGTGAACCAACAGGAACTATAATAGTTGTAGATACTTTGCCTGATTCTTAGGGCACTGTTTCTCAAAGAGAATGCAGAAATGTGAGTTTTTGTTACTGTCACAAATCCCCCTGAATTTTTATTTTTCCTGCCACATCAGACTATAATGTAGACATGTGGATTGAATTTTTTATTTACATTGGGTCTTTTAACCAGTCCTCTGTAATTACTGAAATGCTAGGGTATAGTAGTGAATGGAAACTTGCATCCGTTCAGTTTTATTGCAGATACTTCTATTATTGAGTCTAACTGTATTTATTCCTTTGGTCTTTGCCAAAATAAAGTCTTTGTGTATAGAAAGTCTTACTCTAGGATAAAGAAATAATCTCACTGCTGGCAGATATAGGTATGTCCAAAAGGGGCTGTTTACACAATGAGGCAAATTACAGTTCAAAAAGATATTAGCTGCAATGAGAAAAGTCCTCATTACTGGATAATTTACATCTCTGAAACACCCATTAACTATGTAGTACAAATTAGCACTTTTGTGGAGAAGTTAAAACTGCTGGTTGATGCATTTCTTTGTCACAGGCATGCCCCATTCACTCTCCCACACACAGACACATTCACTCATTAAAGTACACACACACATGCACACTGACATATCCCATACATGTCCCTCAGTTGAAAGAATGTTCTTAATATCTCTTCTTATTTTATGCCCCTGCTCTCGTAAATCATGGATCTTTCGAGTCTGTCATTAATGGCAGACATTAGAGTTCCATTCTTTGTTGTGATCCTTAATGTCTGTCAGAAATTTCAGATATTAGAGTTTCATTCTTCATGTGTCCGTGGTGGTGGTGCTGCGGTAGCGTTGTCACTTCACAGTAAGACGCTGACTGGTTCGACTCTCAGCTAGAGCGTCTTCTGCGTGGAGACATGCGTGAATGGGTATACCTTCATTGAAGGTTGTGCGTTAGGGCTGGCAACTCAGCATGTAAAAATCAACTGCCGATCATTAGTGGACCGGAATTCTGCTGTGGCGACCCCTAACCGAGAAAAGCCGAAAGACACAAGAAGAGTTTCATTCTTCATAGTGTTTGTAAAGTGCTTATGATGCTAGATCTGTTGCTGTATTAACTTTTTAATTGATTCCACCTAATAGTGCAAAATGTCTCCCTGGTGCCATTTAATATTTCTCCTAGCCTTGTCCCAAAGCCTCCTTCCACATCTACATCCCCCCATCCCTATCAGCTGTCCCTGATTTTACACAGTGGTCCTACTGTTACCTCTGATACTGCTCTATCCCTCAAAACTTGTGGACTGTTGCAGGCAGGAAACAATGCCACACATTAGAGTTATAAAAAATACTCTGTTACATCTTACTATATAAGAAATACCATGCTACTCTAGCTTCTTAGTGTGTAGAGTTAAGGATCCTAATTTATAAGCTCGTGCCTTTGTAAAGGGAACAGGCTTCAGAACAATTCCCCACCTTTTATTTATATTTTTACATTATCTCTATAGACGTTATGGTAATACGTAGGAGTACCCTGGGTATTTACTGGTGGGGCAGGGTGATGACTATGTGGTGCTTAGGTCTCAAATCCTTCTCAAGTGCCTTTAAGGCATAATCTGAAGAGTTATCCTTGGTGTCTGGTATTCCCCGCTGACCCATATCTTTCATGCCACAACATTTTTTTTCTATTTTTAAGTGCCTTTAAGGCACAATATAAAATGTTATCCTTTGTATCTAGTATTCTCCTGGACACACATCTTTCATGCTGTAACAATTTTTTTCTAGTTTATTTAAGTGCCTAAAAGGCACAATATGAAGAGTGTCCCTGGTGTCTAGTGTCCCCCACCCCCCAATATTGTAGGAGCTGCTAATTAGTCTAGGGGAGTGTGGAGAAGCTATACATGCACTTTCACACTTTCATGCAGACACACACACACACACACACACACACACACACACACACACACACACACACACACACACACACACACACACTCTCACTCACACACCCACACACACACACACACACACACACACACACACACACACACACACACTAGGGTTGTCACCTTTCATTGTGGCAAAACCTGGACCAATATCACACCCCACAGCACCTCCCATAACCTTGCCCATCTCCTTCCCCCTCCTCGTCCACATTCAGCCCATTTCATGAAGCCATCGTCATGTCAGATGAAGAGGAACCCCTTCTTTTTCCCATTTGAGATGCTTTTTTTCTGCCGATTTACTATGCTTTATGATATGCTATGATTTACTATTCTTTTCTGTAAAAAAGCATAGTAAATCCGCAGATTTAACAAACTCCGTTAGTCTGTTTCTTTCTTTAAACAGAATATTGGAGTTTGTAAGTGTTTTTTGGACAACTGGACAATCAGTTTGATTTCTAGATACTCCGGCAAAAATAAAAACATGGATTGGTGGTAGTGCTAACACACACACACACACACACACACACACACACACACACACACACACACACACACACACACACACAAACACACTCACTTTATACCACTCACATCTGTACATCCACTCTAACACATGGGGCCACATACATGCATACATACACAGACACACACACACACACACACACACACACACACACACACACACACACACACATATGCACACTTCCGCAATACTACTTGTCTGCTAAACTCCCTGGCACTTATCGCTATCATAATGGGTGCATACTAACATTTTGGCTGTATTCAATAACATGTCTGTCTCTGATCTCTTACATACTTGATTAAATCTCTGAACTGCATGATTGTGTATGTAAATACCTTACCACAGACATTTCTGTGGGAGAACATATTAGCCTAGGCGCTTCCATCAGAATGTCTTATTTAAAGGGCTGCTGAGAAAACCACCATGGTGCTTCCCATCTTTGTACTAAAGCACCATGGTAGGGCTGTCTCTGAACTGGAAATGTTCACCTCAATGTGTACACATAACTTTTCTGAATCAGACCTTTATGATATTAATATATTCAGTGATAAAACTAAGAAACTTGTATGGACTGGGAATCAACCTGGACTGCAGGGTGTAGCTTGTTACTAACTCATAGTCTTAGTTCTCTGTGCTAAAATGTTACACGGTAATTTCAAGCCACTTTTGATTTGCTCTTTATGTTTCATGAGGTATTTGTCACACTGGTTTATATATCGACAATGCCAAATCATATATTCAAAATAATAACTTTATCGTTCCTTCATATACCTGTCATGGTCTATTATCCCACAACAATCAAAAGTGCAGTTGAATTTTCTGCCTTCTTAAGGGACTCCATATCTCCTGCCTGACTGATTTGCCAGAGAAAGTTAAATGCCTCCATAGCTACCTTTCAGTATAAATGTGTAGATATGTAAATATGCAGACAGAACTGACAGATGTGCTTGAATTTAAACACTGGTATGTTGTTTGCGTTACTTAATCCTATTAATAGTTGGTTTTGTAAGTGCTGCCACCATATTATGCAATTATTGCAGTGTCCTCACCACATGTATGCAATTATTGTGATCTGTTGTTGTACTTCTCATGTTTTGTTCAAACTTTGTGCACAGCATCTGGTCATGACTGCTTGGATCAGTCCACTCACTGGGTCTACAAAGTATAAATGAAAAAAAGAAACAGATGCATAAATAAATAAATAAATATATATATATATATATATATATATATATATATATACATATTCTTACTAGAAAAATACTTCTGTAGCTTTAGTTAAGAATTCATATGATTGTCAAAAATAATTTTTAGGAAACCATATTTCAGTTGTTGAATGCAAATGCACAAATATCCTCAGCTTAATGATAAGCACAAAAAAGTGTTGAGCTCCTGTCTGGGCATGTCCATCTTTGGATAACCATTTTGTTCTATGATTACATATCACTTTGTATAAGCATATAGAGAACTCCATATCACTCATATTTTCATCTTCCCTTACCTGCATTTTCAATCTGAAATCTATGTCTTATCATCGGGTTCTAGTTCAGTCTGGAGAACACAGTTTAGACAGAAATGACTGACAGAACAGAACTTTCAGAAGGTATGCTATGTGAGTGTAAGTTTTGCCCTTGCAGAATAAGAACCCCCCCCCCCCCCCAATGCACCCTCATCCATCTCTGTAACCAAGTCTATGGATGCCAACATTTGACAACTTGTATATAAGAGACATTTTGAAAGTTCTGTTTTATCAGTCTGTCTTAGTCTTACTGGTCTTCAGTTTATTAGATATGAGTCAGGTGACCAGGTACTTAGTGCATTTTTTGTTCAGTATTGTGAATGTGTACATAAACATTAGTTTTTGAGGGCTTTTGCCACTTTCCGGTTTTCCCAGGCTGTCATCCTGTACACAGTCATTATCAGCTGTTCAGTGTTAACACACACTGTGGCTCCTCAGAAATGTCCCATGAGGCTCTGAGCATCTACACACAAGGAATGCATGCAGAGTTAACAGAACTTAAAGAGGCTGCTTTTAACTCGCTGCTCGGGACAGCCACACATAGGATATGCATAAATATTTAGTGGGTATTTGCACATTAAGAGACTATGTGGGTATTTGTTGATTAAAACACAGATTTACTTCCTTTTCAGGACAGCTATGCAGAGGATATTTGTGCTGGAAGTGGTTAGAGGGTGTTTGTATATTAAAACGTATTTTACTTCCTCTTCAGGAAAGGTATGCACATGATATGTATGCAAAAAGTTTTTTTTCTGACTGTACATTAAGATACTGTGTTTTACTTTCTGTTCAGTAGAGACACATAAAGAATATGCATGGAGAATATGCGGCCTACTTGTATTTTATTTCCTCTTCAGGCAGCTACACACAAGTTACACATAGAATAATTATTTAATGGTTAATTTTACACAGGATATAATGCAGTAAGTGTTCAGCGGGTATTCTTACATTAAGAGGCTGTGTTTTACTTCCTGTGCAGGACATTCACAGAAAGCGCATGGAAAAGGACCTTTTTGAGCTGCAGACTCTGATTGAAGATCACTTTGAGCAACGAAAGAAGGAAGAAGAGGAACTTATCTATCTTAAAGAAAGGATTGTAAGTTTCTGTCAAAAGCAAGTGCTGTATTGTCTTGCCATAACTCCACTACTTAACACAAATTAATTAATTAATTAAAAATCCCATTTTATTCTCCTTTGCCTTTACAGCTTACTAAAATTTTATGAAAACAGTTGTGATTTTTTTCATTTCTAGTATGCTTGCTGCATATGCCCAAAAGTTCATACTTGTTTGCTTTGGCAGGTGGAAAGTTGGAAGGTGATATAAGGGACCGCACTGGAATAGTGTTAAAAAGGGACTCAAGATTCTTAACATTTGTCTAATTCATTTTATCATAATCAGTTTTATCCCCACCTTTATTAAGATGGCTTTTTGATGTAGGGACATAGGGTAGAGTCTATAACCCATACCCCGGGCTCAGTAAGTTGTTCCAGCAATGGAGGAGTCAACCAGAAAGGCAGTGCTGTAAAGAGGATTTAGTGGCTCGACTCTGCCAGGTTGAAGGCTGAGGTTTTTTCACTGGGCATGTCTCCCTCTAATGAATTTGTCATGGTGACTGGGGTCTAGCAAGAACTTTTAGCATGTGTTATGGGATGGGGCTACATAGTGAACTGTGTCACTCATGGAAGTGGATAAAATGCCCTGTGCTGTGCACATTGCATACTTCTGAGAGAATTTACACAACACACAGAGGGAAAATTAGGACTATACAAAAAAAAAAAATCATCCTTGAATACTGCCTTTGTGACCGCTGTGCTGTTAATGAGTTTTTTAAGACAGATCACAACAGCCAACAGCAGTTGGTGGGTATGAAGGAAACAATACTTTACCTGTCTTCATTGAGCCTGGTTTCCACCTAATTAAAAAATAAATAAAATCGATTTCTAGATTTCTACATATTACAAGGTAGAAAATGCCTAATCGAAAAGTACTTTACTGGAAAATGTCAGTGCTACTTTCATCACTCTAGCCCATAATTAACGAAACCTAAGAAGCAGAGATCATGGCGGGATATACCATATTGTTTTTACAGCATATCTTTATTAAAATTATTTTAACAGAAATTGTATTCGGACAATGTCTGACCAGGGTTGGCTTAAGAGTCTTTTAAAACTCTAAGAGGTATTAACAGAATACCGGGTATCTGCCCTAACCATTGGTGATCTGGTTTCAGTCTATAATCTGTGTCCTGGATGGAGAGGTAGGTAAGGACCAGCCAGTGGCAGCTCCTGGTTTTAGAAAGTATGGGAGATATTTATTTTTTGTCGCAGCATCCCATTGGGAAATTTGCTAGACCTGCACGCATGAGATTGATTGAGTAAAGCATGGACATCATAACTTGGGTCTGTACATGAATATGGACACTTTTGGCAGGGTACGTGATATGCTAATACTTATGTAGAGATTATAACGAGCAACATAAAAGAAACAGTGTGTCTGTGACATCCTTCCCTTTGGAATTCCTTGCTCAGCCTTTTCTCTGTTCTATCCAGAGCACATATTATGGCCAGTTGGTAGTTCCCTGGAAAGCTGAGGTTAGCAGGGAGGAAGCAAGGAATTAAAACAGTGAATTAGAGATCATGATCCTTGATAGGGTAAAAAAAGTCAGAGTAGCCAAATAGAATTAATAGAGTTGTGGAAGATGCCGACATTTCTTAACATCATTAGAGACAAATACTATTAATAAGGTCTTACAGCCCTCAGAACTTTACACGTTTTTGAAGACCACTGACAAAACTAACGGGTTGTCTGCAGGATTAATAGATACAGAGTATCACACTCACATCCAGGTGCTGTCCTGATGAGACTCCACAAAACTGGATTTTCAGAGCAAGGTAGCCAGAATGAGTAAAATAACTGATACCCTTAACAGAACTAAGAGTCAGAGTCAAAGATTCCAACAGAACTTGATTATTAGTATTAGGGACCTAACATTATCAGCAGAAACATGGAATCAACTCATGGGGCTGTTCAGCTCCGTAGTATTGAGAAAATGTACTGTAGTTGATTGCCACCTATCCCCTACTCTCCCAGTATTACATATCCCTTCATATAGTACTTCAGTGATGCAATAGGAGTATGACTTTGTTCTGTGCATTTGTGTTGTACTGCCTACTTCTTTATTTAGTCTGTCAACATTGCTTCTAATTTCAGTATGCTAAAGCTGACTCTTTTTTGTGCATATTTCTTTAGCTCTTTCTTGTTATTTGCTAGTAACTCATTAAGCTCTCTATTAAACTCCCTCAAGAAACACTATTCCTTGGGGACTTTAATATAGATTGGAAATCCTGTAACAATAATAACCCTACTTCCCACATAAACCTTTATGGTTTCAAACAACTCATTAATAGTCCCACCAGAATCAATAAAAAAAGCAAAAAAGAAACTACCTTAGACTGGATCGTTACCAACTCCCCACTGTAAACCTACCAAACTGGCATCCTTCCTGATGACCTTAGTGATCACTCCCTCACCTACATCATTAGAGCTAAAACTAACCTAACCTTACCTACCACTTTCAGAACACTGCACTCAAAAAAACAATTTAATCCTGAACAGTTTCAAACAGAACTTTCACAATACAATTGGACCCCTCTAAAACATCTCACACTTAACAAGGCTGTTGAACACTTCATTTCAACATTCCTTTCATTCCTAAATCAACATGCCCCAAGTCGCACCATTAGAATAAAAACTAAAACAGCACCCTGGCTTACCTCCACTACTAAGCATAAAATCATCCTCAGAAATAAATCTTGGAAGAAATGGCGTTCCTCTAAAAACCCAACATATCATCAAACCTTTAGAGAACTCAGGAACATTACTAAAAAAGCCATCCTTTCAGATAAAAAGAATTATTACTTTGAACTTCAGCAATCCACCAGAAATGAACCAAAAAAGTTCTGGTCTAGTATTAACAATCTACTAACCCCAGGCAAAATAGTTACACCCAACCCTCAGGATTCTGACCCTGATGATCCCACCTTAATAGCTAATAACTTCAATACTTTCTTTACTACTTCCATACAAAGTCTAGCTAACCACCTATCACCTGACACTTCTCAACTACTTTTAAGTAACTTCAATGAATCTCTTCCTCCCCTTCAACTACAATCTATATCTACCTCCTATATACAATCTCTTTTACAAAAACTTAAACCCACTACCCCTTCAGCTGATAAGCTTCCTGCTGAATTCCTGCAAATAGCAGCTAAAGCTATTGCATACCCTGTCTCTATTCTAATAAACAGATCCATAAAAGAAAGTACTTTCCCTGCAATCTGGAAGATATCACACATCATACCCTTACACAAAGGTAGTAAATCTACTGACCTCTCTAACTTCTGCCCAATAGCACTATTATCTCCTCTAGCTAAAATCATGGAAAAATGTATACACAAACAACTACTTAACCATCTCCTCCATAACAATCTACTAGCTAACACTCAACATGGATTTAGACCTTCACATAGTACCACCACTGCTTTACTCTCTTTTACCAACACTATCAACTATAACCGTAACAACAACAAACTAACCTCTTCTCTTTTCCTAGACCTATCAAAAGCCTTTGATATGGTAAACCATACACTTCTCTTACACATACTTAAATCCCTTGCCTTGGATTCCTCTTCCTTAACCTGGTTTTCATCCTATCTTGAAAACCGCCAACAAGCAGTACTCTGGAAAAACTCACTATCTGCTCTACTTCCTATCTCTTTAGGAGTACCTCAAGGATCTATACTAGGTCCACTTTTATTTTCTATCTTTATTAATGATCTCCAATCATCTATTCAAAACACTACCTGTATACAATATGCAGATGATTCTACCATAATTTGTACAGCTTCCTCTCAAATAGAACTCCAGGCTCTCACACAAACAACCTTCTCAACCGTTGAACAGTGGTTCTCAAATAGATGTCTTCTCCTGAACCCCAAGAAAACTAAACTATTACTCTTTTCACCTACCCACAAATCTACTTAACTAAACTTCACTATTACTACAAGTGATAATTCCCACATTTCACCTGACCCTACAACAAAACTGCTTGGTGTCACTACTGATAATAATCTTAACTATGATTATCACATCAATAACACAATAAAAGCGGTTAATAAAAAGATTGGTTCACTGTACAGAATCAAGCCCTTCCTCACCCCTGAAGCACGGACCACCTTAGCCCAATCACATCTTATCTCTACCCTTTTGTATGCTTCCTCTATTTACACTAATCTGTCTAAAAGCAACCTCAGGAAACTGACTACATCTTACCATAATATTGCTTGATTTGCCACAGCATCTCAGTCTAGAATTCACCACTGTCTAAATTTAAAACAATTACACTGGTTAGAACTTCCTAACAAGCTTATCTATCAACAACTCCTAATAGCACACAAAATCCTATATCAACCATCAAAAACACCTGCTCTTAGCAGCCTCCTGACTCCCTATAATAACCTGAAACAACTACGTTCTTCGGAAAAGCTACAAGTTAACACTACTAGAACTACAAATTCTGCAGGGAACTGCCTATTCTCCAACTCAGTTGGCAAAATATGGAATAACCTTCCCTCACACATCTCCTCTCTAGCCACTCTTCCACTCTTTAAGAAACAACTTCTAATACATCTGAACAAGTTCTGGCTTTGCTCTTGTACCAATCCTGACTAACTACTTCCATCTATCCCCTATCATAATTCTTTATTCACCACTATAATATTCCCTCTGACTACAAATGACTTAATGCCTCTATAGTTACTATTGTTCTCATACAGAAAAAAAAAAATTTTTTTTGGTTTAACAATTATGTATTACATATTGAACTTCGTAATACCATATTTTGTACTGAAAGCAGCTAATGCCTTCCTTATTACTTAGTTGTTTTATTTGTCTTCTTTTTAGATTTGTATTACCTGTACTAAAATCGCTGTATTTTTGCTTATTGCCTTTGTAATAAGTGTTTATTGTTTATGTTTATTATCTTGCTTTAATCTTCGGAGCTTTTCTCCCCGGGCCTCCACTGAAAATGGACATTGATCCAGCTGGACTAGCCCGGTCAACAAATGTAAAATAAAATAAAATAAAAATAAAATAAATTAAAGAAAAATTTTGAATACATCTCAGGTTCAAAGACTTATCATTTCAAAATGGTTCATAAAGAGCTTTAGTTTTAGTTCAAGTGCTTGCAAATACAAAACAGAATCATCAAATTAATTTCTAACATTGTGGAATAAAATTTGAGGTCATTGTTGAGTACAGTGTTCAGACACGAGTATGTTTTTCTTTACAGGAGAAACGAAGAGCAGAAAGAGCTGAACAACAAAGAATCCGAGCAGAGAAGGAGAGGGACAGACAGAATCGACTTGCTGTAAGTTGTTTTATTTATTGAGATTTTACATAAATAGTCAACAGACATGAAATATACCGAACAGCAGATAATTCTAAGGTACTGAATTGTGCATACTTGTATAGTCCCATTACAGTTTTTTTCATTAAAGTCACAGTATTCAGACAAATTAAATTAGTTTAAACTTTAGGGGATGATTAAATTAACATCAGAAGCTAACAGATCTGCCTGTTCATAATGTCACTAGAATAAATAATTAACTCAGATTGCAGGAATTACAACTCCCACAGTAATTAAATTAATAATGATAAAAGTAGTAGGGAAGTGGTATTATACAATGACTGGCCAGTAATATTCAAAAAGAAGCACACTGATTGGTCAGCCTAATCAGCGTACTCATTGTAAATCTGATAATATACCAATAGAAAAAGGTCTGGACTTTTTTCCATAAGTATAGCCCATAAAAATTTTACTTTTCTTTCTTTTTTTTAATAAGTTTACAAAAGCAAAGACCACAAACAAATGAGGGAGATAGCACAGAGAAAAATAAAAGGATAATCACGTACGTTCTTAATAAAAAAAAAAGAAAGGCCACGGAGATTTTTCTTTACATGGCACTGATGTACTGCATAAGTGTGAGAATGCAAGTCCCATACACATGTGCATAACATGAGAAAAGCCCTAGGATAGCGGAGAAAGGGCAGCATGGAGCTGTTATGCAAAGACATTATTTAAGAAAAGTTAAGTATTTTTTTTCTTAAATAATGAAAAAACAAAAAATCACCAAAAGCTGGAGAAAACACACAGTTTAATAAAACACTTTTCAGTTAGCACTTTCGTCTCCTTCAATTACTGGAACTTCTTCAGACTGAATTTAAAAAACACACAACTTCTTTTTATACAAATACTTAAAACACATGATTAAGAAACAAAATCAAATGATGTTATGGGCAACTAAAACATTTTCCTATGTTTTTAAAAAAAACTTAATGTCTTAACCCTTTTCTTTTTAAATACATCACAAAATCTTTTTTGTTGTTAAGACCGGGTGAAAAACAAGCATTCAACCTTGTTTGCCAGCAATATTCTAGCCACTCTAGTTCTTCTTCTATATTAAATAAATTCTGAACATTATCCAGTGATTCCATCACTATAAACTTAAAATCTACCTTGCAGGAACCACTTTTATAGTGCTTACTCAAAGCATTTCTTTCATCACCAGTTTGTATTGCATATTTATGCTCATAAATTCTTCTATTGAGCTCTCTTGTTGTCCTACCTACACAGTACAACTTGCATGTCACACAGAAAGCTAAGTAAACCACATATTTGACTTACAAGTAAATAAACCTTTTATACTTACTTTTTTACCTCCTACTAATAATTCCTCTGATTCTGTGTATAAAAATTAACACATGTTACAATTATAACATCTAACCATCCCTTTCTTCCCTGGGTGATGTCTAGGTTTATTTAATTTTCCTTGAAAACAATTTTTGTAACACTTAATTCGCTTTTGTGTAAATACAGGTCTGACTCCTATTTTTTCAACTATGTCTGGATATGCATCAAATAACTCCCAATTTTGGTTACTATATTTCTAATAGTTTGAGCATCTAAACTATTCATAACTGGCAGAACCATTCTATTATTTTTATTACCACTCTTATTTTTTAATACTACCATCTTTTTCCCTTTGTTCAAACACCTGTGATTTACATACCATAATGTCTCCCATAGGATAATCTCTTGACAACATTCTATTACAAAAATTATCCACTTCCTCTTGAAAGACTACTTCATCTTTGGTCAAATTGCTAATCCTCACCAATTGTCCTTTTACTATATTGGTTTTTGTTTTCTTAGGATGCATACTACTATAATGTAAGTAGCTGTTGTTTTGAACCTCCTTTTTATATATTTTAGATATTAAATTGTTTCCTTGTTTATAAATCATTACATCTAAAAGATGTATATTCTTACTATCTACCTTATTGGTAAATTTCAAATAAGAACAAACATTGTTCAGATATTCCAAGAAACATTCATAAGGTTTTATAGTGTCTCTCCAAATGAAAAAGACATCATCTACAAATCTGAACAACTTAACAATATTCTGTTTGAACCTACTTTGTAAAATATGACCCTTTTCCAAGCCATGCATAAAGAGGTTTGCATAACTTGTGGCCATAGCGGTCCGCATCACTACTCCATTAGTTTGACAATATAGCTGATCATTGAAGGACAAAACATTACTCGATAAAATAAGGTCCAATACTTCGATAATTATGCTAACTGTATTATCTGAATACAGTTTGGACCTTATTAATTCCAACATTACCATTTCCAAGCCCTCTTCATTTGGAATCATGGTATAAAGTGATTTTATATCTAAAGTCACTAAGAAATCAGTGTCAGTCACTTCTATGTTCTCAATTTTGTTTAGAAAGTCAAATGTATCTTTAATGTAAGTACTAGTACCAATTACTACCTTCTGTAAATGTTTATCTGCAAAAATAGACATACTTTCTGTCTTACTGTTCATTCCTGCCACTATAGGTCTCAGGGGCAGCTCATTTATATCCTTATGGATCTTTGGCATTCCAAAGATCCTACTTACTTTGAGATTTTTTATTGTGAAGTAATTCCTTATTTTTTTCATCAATTCTGCCAGAATTTAACCATTCTTCAATGCATGAATCTGTCATAGCATAACTCTTTTTTACTTTACTCATAGTCACTTTTTTATAGTAACTAGTATCAGATAACAATTCTTGCATCTTACTTTCATACACTTCTCTATCTAATACTACTAATGCCCCCCTTTGTCTGCTTTAAAGATCAAAATATGTGCATTATTTACTAACATATTAAAACATTTCCATTCTTCACTAGATAAATTATAATATTTGTAAGCAGGTTTGTTCTGTAAAGCATCAATTATTTGTTTTTCACACACATTTAAAAACATTTCCAACTCTTTTTTGAGTGGTGGATTATAAGTACTAGGCTTAGACAAATAATTGCCAGCATTATTCTTACTTTCATACATTGAACTAAAATGTAACCTTTTAACATAGTCTCTCAAGTTATTGATAATGTCCATTTTATTCACACTCTGGGCTGGTGCAAAATTCCAGCTCCTACTGAGGACAATACTTTCAGTATCATTTAAATAGTAACTTGACAAGTTAACAATTTTGAAATCAACAGTACCTAAGTTTTCCGATTTTGCTTTCCTTTCTTCCATTTCTTTTTCTGTGGCCCTCTGTTTGCAAAGCCATTTTTTGGAAAGCTATTTTTTGGAAAGTTGCTCCTTGATGACGTTGCTGTTACCTGGACCCAGGTTCTTTCTTCTCCTTCTACCTTTTGATACACATTTATTTGTTGGTTATTCACTGAGTTCATTATCTCTTGGTGCTTCTGCATTTGAATTTCACTTAAGTTAATGTTACTGGTACTCCCTGCAGTGCTCATCGTTGGCACTACAGTATTTGTGTCATTCTGGGATGAAGTTTAATTTCTGTTCTTATGATGTATTTGCTCTGATCTTCTTAGAGCATTTGAATCGCTAACTTCAGCCACAAAGGTAAAAGTAAGTTTTTTTTTTAAACAATGTCATTTTAGAATAGCAATAACTGACTCTGTGGTGTGTTATATTGAAGACTTACCCATGGCTGACTTTATTTAATCACTTGGGCTTTGCCGTCGTGATTAAACCACACCAGCTGTGGGTAAATCTTCAATATGCCACACCAACGTAATTGTTTTTTGCTATATTATCTAACTATATATACATTAATTGTATGTATAAGGCCAGCCTCCCTTAACCTCTCATCTGGCAATTTTTAAAAATCAAGGAATGGCGTTGAGGTATCCCCTTACAAATGGAATTTATGGAAGATGTAATTTATGGGTAGACTTAACTCCATGCATGATATTCCTAAACAGAATCCATGAAGATGAGTTATACTTGTGCAGTATAGTGAAACAAGCATGAAATACTCTACTCTGAAGTAATGTCAAATTGGAAGTTTTCCTTGGTGGAATAATATAATTTGTTCAGTTCCAGATTCCTTAGTTTTATACATCAATAGTTTTGACACAGAAAATTGTCCACAAGCCTATATATATTTTGTTTTTGAAACAATATATAAATCTGTGATAAAGCTCTACAGTATTAGTTTTTTCACTGCCTTATATAAACTTTTCCTCTACATTCCCATAGTAGATTTCTTGCTTGCATTTTAGACTAAGGAATGGAATTTGCTTCCTAAACTGGAGTACATATTCTAGGTCCTAACCTAGATCAATCAACTAATTTTATGGAAAGAAAATATATTCATTTTCAGGTAGTGATTCTTAAAATCCTGTTGTTTTTTGTGCAGACCATGCTCAGTAGTCATCTGAGGCTAACTATGGTTATGGCATCATATGTATTCCACTTAAAAATTTGAGTAGCATCATATTGTATATGTATTGTATTGTAACATTGTCATATTGTTTTGCTAACTGTGAAATCACAAATTTTGGAAATTCTAAGCATTATAAGAACCCCAAAAGCTAGGACAATATTTTCAGGAGAAGTCCAAAGGTGATGTAAAGAAGTAAAGGAAGAGCTTAGAGGAGCAGGTTTTGTCTTAATGAAAAGAATCTGAAAGGGAAATTAGTGACTGTAATCTTAAATGTCTTAGGAGAATAGTTAACTCCAAGGAGAGGGCATCTTGATTTAAAAGAAAAAAATATATACAGTTTAAAGATTTGCTTATGAGGGCATATTTTTCATCATGTGGTGACAGCACAGAATAGCCTAAAATGTTGTATGTGTTCAAAGCAGGATACAAATTCAAAATGCCAGTGAGAATTATATTGTTGGCAGGGCTGGATGTTAAACTCTGGCTAACTACGTTTTCAGCTTACTAAGTTAGCTTGCAAGAGAAGTTACAGAACAGGTCACTAAGTGAAGCTGAATGTATTCAGCTTTACACCAGAAATGTGGAAACAGCTCTCCCTTCTCAAATACAAAGATCAAAAGGCATACAGCAGTAGTCCCTGATACCCATATTGTCATAATGTAAATCCCATCTTCATTTTTTGACTGTATGGTAGTGGAGCGTTTTTTACCATTGAAATCCTTAGAGCTTTGCTGTCAGGAACTTTAAACTCCATGAAAGATCAGCATGCAGAACTCATCTTGGAGAAGGCACCAAACAAACCTTGATCTACATTGTCCATTATAAATGCCCATTTAAAGAATCTAAGACTCTTCCCCTGGGTAGGGATACTAAGACCCCCCACGGAAGCAAGTCTAGTAGTGATATTTACCACTGAGCCATGGTGGCTGCATGACCTGAATTATCTAACCAGACTCTACACAAAAAATGTTTTGTTGAGCTACCATGTCAGTTTATCACCCATAAAGTAAAGGGCAGGGCATCAGGTAAGATGCCACATATGTCATTCGTTTGTGCAGCTAATTTTTCTTTTCACATTGTGTTCATAGGTTCATAGGTATTTACTAGGCTATGGACCGCAAGGATCATTTTAATCCTAGTCATGCATCCCAAATCTCTGACAATTTCTAGTACCCTTGATTAGTGTAAACAGGGGCTTTATAAGTGAAACATGTACAAGCAGGGGCCTGGGGATGAACCATTTACAGACTGCCTGTGTCCATTAGAGACATAAGTGCCAAGCCAGGGATAAATTTCCTGTTCCCTTCCAGTTGTCCAAGTTACACTTGAATTGCATTAGAGAGGACCTCTGTTTCACATGGATGAGGAGCCTGTTCCAAAGAAGGGGTAGTCTCTGGAATACATACCTGTCTATCCAGCAGGTCCTGTTTATATTACAGGCAAAGTTTAAGTCTTTAGAATGGGTAATTCTGGTGCTGTTTGTTTTGCAGATATGCAGGAGGTCCATTAGAGTGGGGTCTGACAAACAATGCCTTGTATGCCAGACATAGTCTCCCCTTAAGAACCTGTAGGAGACAGATTATAGGGATAGAGCCTTGAGGCATTCTGCATAGGACATATTACTTACACCCTGTATTCTTTTAGTGAGGAACCTCTGTGGACATTCCACTTGTTGGATATGCTTGGTTAGGTACATACCAAAGGGGTCATTGTACTCAATAATAGATCTGATGAATACCAAATACAGTGGAACAATGACTTCATTGGACCTAGATGCCATACCTTTGTTTATGAATTGCACAACATAAAATGATTTCCTGACTACTGTAGACACATGATGGTCAAATGCTAGCTTTCTGTCTATGTGTGTCCTCAAGTCCCTGATTTAGGGGTGTGTTGTCAATATGATAGCAACCAGGGGTGAATGACTTCTCAAAGGATACTATTATGCATTTCTTGGCATTTAGTTGTAGTCCATGGCTGTGGCACTAGTTGTTTGTCTGTGTCAGGATTTCTGGAGAACATCTTTTGGTGGGCAATTCAGTGACAGCTCCTAATTAGCAATTACCTGCAAATGAAGTCAGCTAGAGGCCATTGACGTTGGCCTTGACTTCAGAGAAGTAAATGCCAAAAAGGAGTTGTCCCATGACCAATGCCTGAGGGACTGTGCTTGTGGTTGACCTCTTTGTAGAGGTAGACTCCCCAATACTAACGTCTTGGGTCCTGTCTGTGAGCTAGCTGGCTATTCGCTGGGTGACATAATGTTTGTACCTAGGTTTGTACCTAACCTCTTAAGTTTGTCAACAATGCCAGAGTGGGAGATTGTGTGAAATGCCTTGACCAAATCAAGGTACGTGCAGTGTGAGCTATGTTGCCCTCATGCATTGCTTTGGTGACCTTCTCAAAGACATCCATCAAGTTGAGTAGGCATGACCTGCCCTTGATGAAGACAAATTGGGTTGGGTCCAATCAATGGAGGTTTCCTATGCCATTATTGATCATGTTCATGATAATTTTTTCCATGGCTTTACATATGAGACTAGTGAGACTTTTGGGTCTGTAGTTTCCAGGGTCTGTAGATGGCCCAGCTTTGTGCAAAGAGTTGACTGTTGCTGTTCTCCATTGATGAGGCACAGAGCCTGTTTGGAGGAATAGTTAAATAGCATTTCCAGAGGCCCCAATAGATCATGTTTTATGCTATTAAGAAGGCATCCTGGGATATTGTCTGGGCCTATTGATGCAGTGTTCTTGGCCATAAGGAGAGCGTTAAGGGGCTGTTCCCTAGTGATATCATGGGTTTCCTGGGATAGTTTTGATGGGGAGAGAGGGAGAAAGTTGGAGCTGAATATTTCGGCCAATAGGTTTGCTATATCTTCTAGCTCAGTATAGGTGGCTCCATTTACAATGAGCTCTTCACACAATTGTGTATTGCCTTTGACGTTGTGGACATAGCTAAAGAATGTTTTGTGGTTGTCCTTTGCCTGGCAGGCCAAATGTACCTCAAATTTGGCTTCGGTAGACTTTGTTTGCCTTCCGTGTTGTTTAGTTTGATGAAAGTGCTTTTATCCTGCTGGATGCTACACCTCCTAATTTTTTTCCCTAATTGTTATACAGCCTATTGATTTTGAGTTTTCACCAGGGTGGCTTGTTTTTTGAGTTAGTTCTGTACTTTTTCCTCATGGATTTAACTGCCTCTATACAGGTATTTACATGCTTGTATAGGGTTCCTGTGAACAGTTCTGAATAGGCAGCAGTGTTCTCAGGGTTTATGGGAACCTGAAATTTTGCCAGATTATCACTTAATAGTAGAAAGTTACCCTTAGAGTAGTTCCCGAATATTCCTGGTTCAGCTGGGGTTCTAGGTTTTATTTTTACTTCAAAAGAGACCATTTTGTGGTTTGACCTTATCATACACTAGGGGGTCTGCAGCATTCTTCCATATTAAAAAGGACCAGATCCAGTATGTTTGCACCGCTGGTCAGTGTGTTGATAGTCTAGCCCAGGGAGTTTGTGTTTACAAAATCCAGGAATCTCTTTACCTGCACGTTTGGTGTCATGTATGAATCACAGTTAATAGTGGGGTAATTAAAGTCACCCATGAATATGGTAGTGGGTTGGGTGGTGAGGGTTTCCAATAAATTTAAATACATGGTATGGGTATCCTGGCTCATAGAGGGGACCTATATGTTGCAAGAAATGTTTTTGGATTTTATGTAAGGTGACTTGAACATTGAGAAGCTCAAGTGCATTGTCTGAAATGATTATTCAACATGTATATTATGTAACACTTCAAACTAAAAAAAGTCTTCTCACTGACTTGTACTTATTCCTCTTTTTCTGATTGTTTATATGTAGGGGAGGTGTGTGTGTGTGTGTGTGTGTGTGTGTGTGTGTGTGTGTGTGTGTGTCTGTGTGGGGTGGGGTGGGAGGTTATAGTCCCAAACAGTGCCCGTTATTAATAAATATAGGTCTTTGAAAACATGTTAGTTGGGTCGTGATAGGAGTTCACCAGCTCATGTTGTCAGAGTAAGAAGTTTCAGTGACTTTGTGTTAAAACAGTATCAGTTAGAATCCTGCACTGTTTAGAAAAGCTTGCCAATCCTTGCTGAGCATACAGTTACTGTACCTCCTCTTATGTAATGTTTCTTCAGTGCTTTTGTTACCTCTGTCCTGTTACAACCACTTCCTTACTTACAATAATATTTTCCCAGGTTCTTGTTTCTTTTGAGGTATTTGTCCTTCTACCACCAACCATGTACGTGTTACTCTGTTTTGTTATCCAAGTGGGGAGACTTTTTGAAAATATCCATTTCAGACATGACATGGGCTATATGTGAGTCTATAAAAGCTACGAATAGAAAGCTAATGAAATCAGAAGCAAAAGGAGAGTAGAATTGCTGGGACTGAATTCATCTTCAAGCCTTGGTGAGTGCCTTCATGTGGTGGACCCTGTTTTCACAAAATCTCAGCAAGGTAACCTTGATATATAGACTATATCTTATATAGTATATATCATGGGGGACTGGTAGGTTAAAAAATAAGAAGGACAGCTGGGTGCACAGCTGCCAGGAAGGGTACACACTGGTGCCAATACTGGAAAAATAACACTGTAAAATTCTCAAGATACAGAAACATTCCTACAATAGGGTTAGGCCAGGCACAGGAGAGGATGACCCCCTGTTGGAAAAAGAAGTTGTAATTGACAAAGAAACACAAAAACTAACAGGCCAACAAAGAGCCATAAATACGCAGATTAGACTGCTGAGGATAACTGAGAAGTTATGTATTGTTACTATTATGCAAGAAGCCAGAATTTCAAGATAGAAGATTTTTGGAAAGAGTAAGAGAGAAATTAGAGGAAAGAAAAATATTTTCATAAGAAAAACTGTCAACATTTTCAAATGCAAATTTGCATTCATTGATACAACAGATACTTACATAGATGAAGAACCTTGGGACTGCCTGGAAAATGGAGCAACAGAGAAAGTACAAATATGTAAGGAACAAAATCCAGAAATTTTTTAAAGTTATAAAAAAGAAGCATGGACATGGGAAGGATATGGTGCAATATTTATTCAAAGGAGAAAGTAAAACTACTCAATACAAAAAAACTCAGCACCAAAGATATTTGAAGAGAAATACAGGCAAAGGCCCATGGATATGTGAAATTTCACACACAAAAAGTAAGGAAACAAAGGCGGAAAGTAGAAAAGGGCATAATGATAGAGAAGTTAAATAAACAGAAACTAAAGTCATAGATTACCTGTGAAGTGCAAGATTTAGTGTAGAAAATCCAACACAGGTGATATCACAACATGATGGAAGAATGAGTACCCAAACTAAGGAGAAACAGGTGGAGCAGGAGACATTGGAAGACTTGCCACACAATGATGTTCTGAAAGTGGTATAAATATTCAGTGGAAGTTGCACAGCAAGGGAAGGAGCAGGAAATAGTGGCAATTCTGATAAAGGCAGTGTTCTGGAGTGATGGACCAATGAGTCCCGTATAAAGGAGCAGCAGATAACGCGGGATGCATCTGAAGAGGATATATCACAGGAAGATGTTCTGGAACTTTCTGTAGAATCCCCACAGAAAATGGAGAGCAAAGAATGTGCTCTCACTTTAGAAGAAAACTATATAAGGGATGAGCTGCTTGATTTAATAGAGATGGACAGACATATTAAGATTGATGAAAGAAATAGACAGCAGATAGTAAATAAGACCCAAAATATTAATAGTCTGATAAAACAGATTAACACAGTAATCAAGATTGTTAAGATAAATTAATGCAAAATAACAGAAGTAAATAGGATATATTACTATGTAGCTAAATTAATGTCAGATAAAGTCTTACTACAAAACCTTAAAGCAATAAAAGAATGGAAGGCAAGAAATAAAAGGCCACCATGGAAGCATCGCATACTGAAAACTATGAAGCAATTAAGGTAAGAAGTGTCACTGCTAGAAGAATATAGAACACAGAACAGATCAATAAAAATACTTGAGACACATGGTAAAAGTAACGTATAGTATCAAAACAGACCAGGATTTATCATACATTATTGCAAATAATAAACTAAAGATATCAGCACAGACTGAAAAACTTAAAAGGTATGCAGATAAATATAAAGGAAAAGTACACAATATTAATGACCCAAATTTGATTCATTAATATTTGGGTCATTCAATAATGATCCAAATATTTATAAAGAGAACTGGGAAACAAAGCAAAGGGAATAGAAACACCACCAAAAAATGAAGAAATATGCACGTTTTGGAGAAATATTTATAAAGACCCAGTGGAACATAAAGTAGCTGAATGGATAGTAAAATTAAAATACACTATAAGGAGTTCCAACATAGAGAATATGAAATGGGATGAAGTAATGGCTAGAGAAATTGAACCAAAATTAAGAAAAGCGCCTATCTGGAAAGCCTCAGGCCTAGCTGCAGTACTTAACTTCTGGCTAAAAGCATTAACATCTTTACACAAATATTTAGCCCTGAATAAGAATTATTTATATGTGTATTATGAACAGGCACCAACCTGGTTAACAACAGGAAAAATGAAACTCCTCCTTAAGAGTGAACCTGTAAGCCTTCTTAAAAATGTAGACTAATAACCTGCCTTCCGATAATGTACAAACTATATACTGGAACTGATACAGACAGAATCCATAATCATTTGGGGAAGAAAAACTCAATCATGTCAATATAACAAAAGGTTAACAAAAGAAAGTCATATGGAGCAAAGGACCAGTTGATGCTAAATAAAACCATAAATTATAAAAAGGGGAAAAATCTAAGTATGGCATGGATGGATTACAAAAAAAGCATTGTACAGCATCATACATTCATGGATAAATGAGTGCTTACAGATGTATAACCTCATCTTACTCTGATCAATTTCATTACAGTGATCATGAAACAGTGGCAAACCATTTTCAAGTTAAGGCTTGGCAAAGGGCAAATTATGATCTCAGGAATAACAATTCAGAGGGGATATTCCAGGCTGATTCTTTGTCTCTGCTGTTGCTTTATCTTGCCCTTAACCCATTAAGCTCTTAACTTAACAAATTAGGTGATGGTAACAATTTGGCTTCCAGAAAACAACCTTACTTAGTCTTCTTATGTACTTTTTGTGGGTGACTTACACCTATATAGTTGCTCAGAGGGAGAGTTGAAAGCACAACTGCAAGTGATTAAAACTTTCTGTGGTGATACAAGAATGCCATTTGGTCTTGATAAATGCGCAGTAGCAACATTTATAACAGGAGAATTGCAGTAACAATAAAATATCACTCTGTGACAGAAATGTGATAAAGGAACTGAGTAGCAGAGAGTGAATAAGTATCTGGGAATTAATGAGGGAATGGCAATAAAAAATGAACAAGTATGAACAAAATTCAGTGAGGAATACCTCAGAAGACTAAACCTAATGTTCAAAACAGCCTTGACATCTAGGAATAAAATCCAAGCTATAAACCAATTTGCTTTTCCTTGTCAACCTTTCAGTTTGGGGATGATTAACTGGCCCCAAAAGGTATTTGATAAGTTGGATAGGAAAACAAGAAAAATGCTTCATGCTTCTCAAATGGTATATAAAAAAAGGTTCTATATTACAAGATCGAAGCTTTACTTAATCAAATAAGTAAAGCTCGAACTTGTAATATTGAAACTGTAAATTGTCTAACGGACGATTTAACCCATAGGTTCACAGGTTCATAGGAAGGTAGTAGGCTATCTGCCTGAAGGCATTTATAAGCCTAACCAGAATGTGTTGGCTTTTGCTGTCCCCTTAGATTAGTTCCCTGTGCCTCTTTCCAGCAGAGCCACTGAAGTGATCCCCGGGGTAAACTTTCTGTTTCCCATCCACTTGTCAAGGTTTCTTTTGAAGAGTGTTAGCGAGGAGTTCTTTCTTATGTAGATTGGAATCTTGTTCTGAAGCATGGGAAGTCTCTGGGACAGGAATCTATCCCTCCAGCATGTCGTATCGTTGTGGTGAGGTTTATATTCCTAGAGCGTGTGGCTTGAGGGGATAAGGTTTTCTTTAGGTGGAGCATGTCCATCAATTTTGGGTTGGACATGGCCTTGTATGTCAGGCAGAGTTCACCTCTGAGTATGCGTTATGCAACCGAGTACAGCTGGAGTTTCTTCAGTCGAGCTGCATAGGGCATCTGGTTGAGGCCAGTGGTCCTCTTGGTGAGGTACTTCTGTGGTCTATCCAGCTGTTGCAGGTGTCTTGTAAGGTACATCTCAAATGGGGCATTGTACTCTATGATGGGTCTCATGAGTGATAACTAGAGGGGCACAATGACCTCTTTTGATCTGGATGCGAACCGTTTTGTGATTAGGTGGGCCACGTAGAAGGATTTTCTAACCACTTTATTTATTTATTTATTTATTTATTTTACATTTGTTGACCGGGCTAGTCTGGCTGGATACATGTCCATTTTCAGCAGAGGCCCGAGGAGAAAAGCTCCACTAAATACTAAGTACATTACAAAATATTACAAATGTTTATAAGTAACAAATTAGAAAATCATAACATCACACAGAATGCAAGATAGATTCAGGAGAAGCACATTTCGATGAGCAGTTAATACCATATTAGCAATTTTACATAGAATGTACCTAGGTCGATTAGTACTGTAAAAGGAGAAGAAATAAGACAGATACTAATAGGAAGAGTGAAGGAGAGATGTAGTATGAGAAAGAAAAAGGTTAGCCTGGTGTACTGCAGGAACAAAGCCAATGATTTAGGTAGTACAGTTTAATTTTCTGTTTGAATTGAGGCAGGGTTGTAGTCAAAGTTATGTCACAAGGTAAGAGATTCCAGCATTTACCTATAGTGTTAGTGAAAGAGAACAACCTGCTGTGTTGTTTGCCTTTATTGATTTAGTCAAGTTTACTAGAGAGTTCAGATTATTATGATTAGGAGTTGAGAGAGTATAGGGGTGTTGTCAGGTAGGTGTAATATGTTGTGAGCTATAGTGTTTGAAATTCCAAGTTGCTTTAGATTTATACAGTGGTGAGTCCTAAAGGGTTACTAGTGGCCGAACGTGTTGTTATTATATATATTCAAGTTTTGTTAAGATTGTTTTTCTTGAGGTTGGTATAAATGGGAGAAGCATATAGGAGAGTAGATAGGAGATGGGTTTGAGCACATTTGGTTCTTGTTGCTGGGGTTAGAAAAGGTTTAATATAGGGATTCAATTTTTTGTTAACAACCTTGATGGTGTTGTTTATGTGCTGATCGAAGGAAAGATGATTGTCAATGGTTATTCCAAGAAGTTTAGTAGTTGGATCAGAGATGATAGTGCCATTATTAGAAGAAATGGTAAAGTTTAAAGGGGGACCGAGAGGTGGGGGAGAGGAGGAGTTTAGTTTTTGCATTTAGTAGGAGAAACCGTTTAGAAAACCAAGTTTCTACTTTGTTAAAGGTATTTTGTGTTAAGGAGGTCAGTTCAGTAGAATCATCTGCATATTGTATGCAGGTAGCTTGTGGTATAGCAGTCTGAAGATCGTTTATAAAGAGGGTGAACAGAAGTGGAACTAGAATGGGGCCCTGGGAACTCCCGATGAAAATGGGCCAGAGAGAAGAAATGTGATTTTCCCAAATTACTGCTTGTTGTCTGTTGTTAAGGTAAGATTTAAACCAATTTGTGGCTAGTTTATCACAAGGAAGAGATTCGAGAATATTGATTGAGAGAGTGGTTAACCATGTCGAAGCTTTTGAGAGATCAATGGAGGAGAGAGAATGGTTGTTTCGATTTTTGTTGATAGTATCTATAAAGGAGAGAAGGGCAGTGGTGGTACTATGATGGGGTCTAAAACCATGCTGGCAGTTTGCTATTATGTTGTGGAGGTGTACCAGTTGCTGGTGAATACATTTTTCCATTATTTTTGCAAGGGGTGAAAGAAGGGCAATTGGTCTAAAGTTGGAAAGGTCGGTATAATATAGGAGACTTTCCATATATCAGGATGGTTCCTTGGATAGTTCTGTTGATGAGTAAATAGGATAAGCAATTTCTTTGCTTTCTGAAGGAAAAGAGGGAGCTTGTCAGCAGAAGGGTGCAGGGTTTAAGTTTGTGAATGAGTTTGAAGATGAAAGAGGTAGATATAGGTTTTAGAGCAGAAATTGAGGGAAGAGGTAGTTCTGTTAGGTGGTATATGAGAGTTGTTAGTGTTCATTTGTTTGGCTAGGGTTTGAATAGTTTCAGCATTGGCAGTCTGGAGAGGGTTTCTGGGTAAGTCTATTTACTGTTGTTAATATGTGTTTCCTGGAGGTTACAGTAGAAGTTTTTCTTGTCAGAGATTATTGATTTTTTTATTTAACTAAGTCAGGGTTTAGTTTATTACATCTCCAAGATTTCCATGCTTTGTTTCTAGCAAGCATGAGTTTTTGTGTTGGTGGTCAGCCATGGGGCGATTGATTTTTTCTTCTAATAAGCGTTCTGGTGCATGAGAATCAAGTATAGATAGGAATGTGGAATTAAGGAATAATTCTTCTAGGGGAGTGATTTTAAGCAATTCCAATTACATAAAGGTCTATGTTAAAGTGTTTGACTGTTTTGTCTAGAAATGTAGGTTGATGTCATCAGGCATAATACCTACCTTATAATGTGTCCCAGTCTAATATACTCTCTTTCTTACTGGGTTTATTGACTCTTGTAGTTGAGGTAATACGTTAATATGGGAGGTGGGATTGACTGTATTTATACAAACAAATAATGTAAATAGATTTTTGGGGTTAAGTTGGAGTTTAATAATGATGGTTTCTGTTTTGCTATTTAGGTTTGGGCATTCTGGTTGAATAGATATATTAGTTGATTTTTGAAGAGTATTGCTTGTCTTATTCTGTTTATAACTGGGGTACAATCTCTCTGAGTCTTTGTGCCTGGGGTAAGCCATTTCAGAGAGGGCAAAAGGATGTCAAATGAGTGTATATCTAAGAGGGCATGGATGAAAGGTATTTTGTATTTATGCTTTGATGTTAAGGTGTCCTATAAGGAAGTTATTGTTGGGGTTAGGCAAGCAGTTTTGGGAGGTGGTGGTTTGTTAAGTAGTTCTTATTTAGAATTGTTAGAGATTTTGTTTTTGCAAGATAGTAATAGTGAAAGGTAATAGAGAGATGCTTATGGTCTTGGGGGAGATGGAGAGGAGGGAGGGATGCTAGGAGGCTGAACGGGAAGTGGTGGGAAGGAGAGTAATAGGATAGGCTGGGGGTGTGGCTATAGAGTAGAGGCTATAAATGTGGGACCCGGGGTGGGTGGGGGGTGGGGGGGTAGGGGAGGGAGTGGGCCCTTGGAGAGCAGAGCTGAAGATAAGGGCTAACTGAGGTATGAGGCGGAGAGCCAGGAGAAAGCAAGGTGGGACTAATCGAGAAGGAGAGTGCAGATAGGAAGAGGGTAAAGATAGGAGGGAGATAAGAGGGGATGGGAGAACCAGAAGGAGAGAGATGAAGAGAAAGGACTGAGGGATTTAGGAGGAGATGAGTGAGTGTAATGGAAGAGAGTAGGGCAAGGTTACTGGAGAGAAGAGAGTACAGGTGGTAAGGAGAATAGGCAGTGAGTGGGAAGAAGTAGGAGGAGTTAGAGGATGGAGGACCAAAATGTGGAGTGTAGAGGGAAGGAAAGAATCAGGGGAAATAGGAGGAAGCAAGGAAGAAGAGAGGGCTAATGGGATCAAGCTAAAAGAAGGTATAATGAAAAAGAAAGAAAAATGAGGAAATTGGGATTAACAAAGGTACAACAGCAATATTATCAGCAGTCTAACAGTAAAATTATCTAGCAATCTAACCTGTGCATCTATGGAAAATAAGCCATCAGTGCCGGGTCATACGGATAGTTGTAAGCACCTTAAAATACAAAGTAGAGTAGAAATAGTATTAGTCTGTACCTCTTAACACATCTAACACACAATTATGCGCTTTAACTTACTTAACACATAGTACTTTCGCAATGTGATTATCAAAGGTGAGATTACTATCTGCATGGGTCCTCAGATCCCTTATTACATATTCTGTATTTAGGGGACTACCACCTATGTGGTAGTTTGTGAGTACTTTGTTTCTTCCAAAGGGGATGACTATGCACTTTTGGCATTTAGCTTGAGGCCATGATTTTAGCACCAGGTATCCGTCTCAGTGAGACCCTTTTGGAGGATGTCTGTGTCAGCCGGAGAGTCAGTTATAGCCCCTAGTTTGCAATCGTCTGCGAACTTGGTCAGCCATAGTCCTCCTGTGCTTGCCTGTACCTCTGAGAAGTATATGCTGAACAGGAGGGGTCCTAGGATTGAGCCCTGGGAAATGCCACTTGTACCCGGTTTAGAGTCGGACCTAGCTCCCGCAACTCCCACCATGTGGGTTCTGTCCGTGAGCCAGTTGGCAGCCCATCTTGTGACGTAGGGGTTTATGTGCAGGCTGGTGAGCTTCTCTATAATACCAGAATGGAGAATGGTGTTGAAGGCATTTGCAAGGTCTAGGTAGGCTGTGTACCACCTTTCCCTCATCTATAGCCTTGGTAACTGTCTCAAAGAAGTTCACCAGGTTTAGGAGGCATGATCTGCCCTTAACAAAGCCGAACTGTGTAGGGTCCAGTGTTTGGAGGTTCCCAATGTCTCTGCTAATGAGCTCCATAGCCTTGCAGACCAAGCTAGTCAGGCTTATAGGGCGATAGCTCCCGGGTCTGTTGTGGCTTCACCTTTGTGGAGTGGAATAACCATTGCTGTGCGAAACACTTCCTTTGGCCGTTATGTGGAGTATGCCTGTTTCTCCAATTTGGAGCAATCTCGGAGTTGGTATATTTAGGTAGGGGGGTGTAGGGGGCATAGCCCCTCAGTTGGGGTGTGTGGTGGGGCAAAGCCCCCCACTTGATTTCACATGTAAAGGGGTTTTTTTTGGATTCTGTCAAGGGAAGTGTTTCCCCTGGATGAATCAGTTGTTCGACAATTTTAGATGTCAATATTACAAGATCAAGCTTTAGTTATTCGATTAACTCAAGCATCAGTGTTGTAATATAGACACTAAATAATCAGTTTGTATGAAGATTATATGTCCTTGCTCTGATGTAGGTGTGGCCGTTCTTGAAGTTGATTACATGTATAAATCTGTAGTTGTGGGACTGCATACATATCTGCTGACCTCATCAGATCCAAATATAGTGAAAGTTTTAATACATGAGGAGAAGTCAAAGCTGACCTCTCTGCTGAGTTTAGCAGAAGTATTCCGGTGTCAGATGGGAATGGAAACCAAACCAGAAGTAAATAGAAGTCAGAGAGCAACTGAATGTGCCAAAAAAAAAAAAGAAAGAATATAAGGAGAGGAATCAGATGAGAGGAAATGCATTTGCTTTTACCTTGCTAAGGTTATACCTGTGTCTTCCTCTGAGGCTTATCCCTAAATAAGGATAGGAACCTTGTCTTGCAAATAATGCAGAACATTTAAGCTCTGAGCTACTAATGAGCTTCTTTACTTGCTCCGGTTACAGAGTTTGATTCCTTTTTTGTTTATTTGCCTCCACTGTGATCCTGAGAAACTCACTTAACCAGACAGTGTTTCCAGGTTACTCATGAAAAAAGAAAAATGTCCAGTGGACTTACTAAGTCAATAAATAGATAAATTAATAAAAAAATAAACTTTCTTTTATGTGTGTGTGTGTGGGGGGGGGGGTGCAAAATGAAATCTGTATGATCCTTTATACCATCATATCAGTGGCTGTATTATCTTCCTCAGAGTGCCAGTTTCCCCAGGGCAAGGCCTCAGTATTTGAGTATGTAAGCATTCTGCAACTTGTTTGTTTTGAAATTTGAGATAGCCACTTCTACCTGGCTCCTACAGAGTCATGCATTAGGCCCTAGTGTATCTAACTCATAACCTCTGCCTAAAGAAGTTAGTAGCTCAATCTTTCCCTCATGGCCGACTGACAAGAATCTTAAATTTTTGTTGAAGTGTTGTTGCTACACACATACGAAGATGGACTGTCTACCTGCCACACAATGAGAGCTAACAAAGGATATTGCAAATGGAGGGCTGCATCTCCATAATAAAGATATCCTAAAGTGAAGGTTGTGTCTCTGTAACAAACATATCCCGGAGTGAGAAGGCTGTGTCTCTGAAACAAACATATCCCAGGGTGAGAAAGCTGTGTCTCTGTAACAAAAATATCCCTGAGTGAGAAGGCTGTGCCTCTGTAGCAAGCATATCCCAGGGTGAGAAGGCTGTGTCTCTGTAACAAACATATCCCACAGTGAGAAGGCTGTGTCACTGTAACAAACATATCCCGCAGTGAGAAGGTTGTGTCTCTGTGATAAACATATCCCGGAGTGAGAAGGCCTTGTCTCTGCAATAAACATATCCCAGGGTGAGAAGGCTGTGTCTCTGTAACAAACATATCCCAGGGTGAGAAGGCTATGTCTGTGTAACAAACATATCCCGGAGCGAGAAGGCTGTGTCTCTGTAACAAACATATCCCGCAGTGAGAAGGCTGTGTCTCTGTAACAAACATATCCCAGGGTGAGAAGGCTGTGTCTCTGTAGCAAACATACCCCAGGGTGAGAAGGCTATGTCTGTGTAACAAACATATCCCTGAGTGAGAAGGTTGTGTCTCTGTAACAAACATATCCAGGAGTGAGAAGGCTGTGTCTCTGTAACAATCATATCCCAGTTTGAGAAGGCTGTGTCTCTGTAACAAACATATCCCAGGGTGAGAAGGTTGTGTCTCTGTAACAAACATATCCCTGAGTGAGAAGGTTGTGTCTCTAGAGCAGACATATCCTGGAGTGAGAAGACTGTGTCTCTGTAACAAACATATCCTGGAGTGAGAAGGCTGTGTCTCTGTATCAGACATATTTCAGAGTGAGAAGGCTGTGTTTCTGTAACAAACATATCCCAGAGTGAGAAGGCTGTAAATCCCAGGGTGAGAAGGCTGTGTATCTGTAACAGACATGTCCCAGAGTGAGAAGGCTAGGTCTCTATAACAGATATATCACAAAATTAAGGTTTTGCTTCATTAATGAGCATAACCCAAAGTGAATATTGTGTCCCTGTTGTAAACATATCCCAAGGTGAATATTGTGTCCCTGTAGTAAACATATCCCAAGGTGAATATTGTGTCCCTGTAACAGACATATCCCAAGGTGAATATTGTGTCCCTGTAGTAAACATATCCCAAGGTGAATATTGTGTCCCTGTAGTAAACATAACCCAAAGTGAATATTGTGTCCCTGTAGTAAACATATCCCAAGGTGAATATTGTGTCCCTGTAGTAAACATATCCCAAGGTGAATATTGTGTCCCTGTAGTAAACATATCCCAAGGTGAATATTGTGTCCCTGTAGTAAACATATCCCAAGGTGAATGCTGGATTCTCTGTAATAAACATACACCAACATGAAGGCTGTGTTTAAACCTTTTCTTAAAGAACATACTATAATCTTTCCATATACAAATAGCCCTAGAACCTCAAGCCAAAATGTCTGCCTTAGAAGTTTTCAGCATTGTCTTGATCCCCTAAACGAATTATCAGAAGAGAAATGCCATTCATTTCAAAAGGTACCCCACCTGACTCCAACTGACCACCAAAACTCTGACACTTGCTTAAATTTAAATCAAAGCCGAACTCTGTCATGGTAGTACCCTAATAAGTGTACCAACAGTACAGTACATCCATTATCTATTATGTGTTTTTCAAAGCCTCATCTTCTGTGAACTTATTAAAGGTGTTGTTCATTACAGATTTATGGTGCGTCATTTCTTTATAAAATGCAGAGAAGTAGCCATTCAGTGTTTCTGATTCTTCGTATTCCCTGCCTGCCCTCACACCACGCATATCACCAAGGTTCTCAATCCCTTCTCTTTTCTTTGTTTGCATGCACCAACAATGTTTTTAACTGAGCTGTATAGAAATTATTTTTCTCAACTGGGCTTTTGTGTAAGTTAAAGGTTATCAATCATTTGCCCCTGCAGGTTCTTAGCTTATTTCTAGATGCTATAAGAAATGTAATTAGGTAACATCTATTAACCTCAGCAGTCATTTCACTTGGCTGTTTAATCTATTCCACAAAGCTGTTGTTTAAATGGTTGAATCCACTTTCATGACTACCTCCTCTCCTTGAGTGATAACCTGGTGACAGCCTGGTGCTCATGACATGGGTTTAATTCAATTCTTTTGATCAGATGCTGGAACTTGAATTTGCAGTTTGTTTTGTTTTTATATATTTGAATAAGCAAAAGATTTCTGCTTTTAGATTATAAATGTAGCCACAGTTTGGTGATTTGTTTGGTGTGTGTGTGTGTGTGTGTGTGTGTGTGTGTGTGTGTGTGTGTGTGTGTGTGTGTGTGTGTGTGTGCACGTGTGTGTGCGTGCATGTGTGTGTGTGCATGTGTGCGTGTGTATGTGTGTGCACGTGTGTGCATGCATGTGTGCATGTGCCTGTGCGTGAGCATGCACGCGCGCGCGTGTGTGTGTGTGTGTGTGTGTGTCTGCACATGTAAAACATTTATTAAACCTCTTGAGCATCTTTCTTCACATTACTGGAGCTATATCCTGAGGTCTAGATAAACAGTAAGCCAGCTTCTGACTTAATTTTTTATGATTTACAGGAGGAAAAATTAAGAAAAGAAGAGGAAGAGCTAAGGAAAAAGCATGAAGAAGATGTCAAAAAGAAGAAAGTTCTCTCCAATAAATCCCTACATTTTGCTGGGTATTTACAGAAGGTAGAAGACATATTATTGTTGCAATCTCTACTCATAACATATTGTTGCATTTGGTTGAAACTTTTAGCATGAAACAATGACAATCCAAATTTAAGGTTCCTTCACATATACCTAAACATTCGTGTGGTTAGAGTGATACTCTGACTACATTCAAACAGTTCATGCACATGGAGAGATTTTTCAGATTTTGCTGTCTAATCAGAATCTTTGAAGAATAAACAGTGTACAGAGCCAACGCAACTAGCATAGATTTAGGGAAAAATCATCATATACTGTGATTAGATATTATAAATACTTCGAGGAAAAGTCATTTCTCCTCCCCTAGAAGTTTATCCATCTTCAAGAATATCATTTTCTAAAATTTACTAACCATCATTTTGGTCATAAATGAGTGTATGTTTACATCCATAATGCACTAAGCAGACGTAAATGTGATCAGCTGTTGTTCAGATAGGCATTAAGCAAAGCAAAATACAAAGTATAAGATGTTCGCTTAACGTCTGCTCTGCTTAACATTCTATGAGATAAAACCTCTCCTGGACATTAAGCGGCACATACATAGGTTCATAGGTTCATAGGTTGGTACTAGGCTGTTGGCCCTAGGGCCTATACAAGCCTAGCCATAACAATTCACTAGATATTACTTCCCACAATATTTACTTCCCTGGACCCCTGTCTAGCAGGGTGACTAACATGATCCCTGGGGTAAATTTCCTATCTCCCATCCAATCGTCAAGGTTCCCTTTGAAGAGGGCCAAGGAGGCGCTCTGCTTGACATGTATGGGCAGTCTATTGTAGAGTATGGGGAGTCTCTGGATCAGGAACCTATCCCTCTAGCATGTTTTGTTCATTGTGATGGCAAGGTTTAGTTTCCTGGAGCTTGTGGCTCTGAGGGATTGGGATTTCTTTAAGTGGAGCGTGCCCAACAGCTCAGGGTTAGACATGGCCTTGTATGTTAAGCAGAGACCGCCTCTGAGTAGACGATATGCCATAGAGTATAGCTGGAGCTTTTTTAGATGGTCAGCAGAGGGCATCTGCTTTAGGCCTGTGATTCTTTTAGTGATGTATTTCTGCGGCCTTTCCAGCTGTTGCAGATGTCTTGTGAGGTACATACCAAATGGGGCATTGTACTCTATAGTGGGTCTAAAGAGGGATGAGTATAGTGAGACAATGACCTCCTTTTTTCTTGATGAAAAGCCCTTAGTGATGAGCTGTGCCACATCGAAGGATTTCCTGACATTTGTGGCGATGTGGTTATCGAAGGTGAGACCACTGTCCACATGTGTCCCTAAATCTCTCATCTCACTTTCGGTGTTTAGTGTACTGCCTCCTATTTGGTAATTCATGGGTACATGGTTTTTCCCAAAGGGGATAACTATACATTTCTTGGCATTAAGCTTGAGCCCATGGCTCTGGCACCAAGCATCTGTTTCTGTAAGGCCCTTTTGTAGAATATCCACATTATTTGGGGATTCAATAATGGCTCCCAGTTCGCAGTCATCTGCAAACTTTGTTAGCCAGAGTCCCTTAGTGTTGGCCTGCACTTCAGAGAAGAAGATGCCAAACAAGAACAGTCCCAGGACTGAACCCTGAGGTACTCCACTTGTCTGGAGCTGGATTTGGAGTTGGCTACTTTTACAGTCTGGGTTCTGTCAGTAAGCCAGTTGGCAACCCATTAATTGACATAGGGATTTATGCCCAGCTTAGTAAGTTTATCTATGATTCCAGAATGGGGGATGGTGTTGAAGGGCTTGGCAAGGTCCATATAGGCTGTGTGGTCTACCTTACCCTCGTCCACAGCTCTGGAGACTGATTTGAAGAAGTCAATCAGGTTCAGGAGACAAGATCGGCCCTTCACGAACCCAAACTGGGTGGGGTCCAGTGTTTGAAGGTTGTCAATGTCTTTGTTTATAAGTTCCATGATAATGCGTTCCATGCCCTTGCAGATCAGGCTCGTCAGACTGATGGGGCAGTAGTTCCTAGGATCCAAGGTGGATTCCCCCCTTGTGGAGTGGGATAACTGTAGCTGTGTGCCACTCAGTGGGCATGAAGCCTGAGGTGAGGCTATGATTAAACATGACACTTAGGTGAGGTGCCAGTTCATTTTGAAGTTCATTTAGTACACAGCCCGGGATGTCATCTGGTCCTATGGATGCTGTATTCTTAGCTTTGGAGAGTGCAGTTTCTACCTGTGTGGCCATGATTACCAGAATTTGGCAATCTTTTGGTATTGAGATGGGCCCTTTAGGGGGTGAGATGGGGTAAAGTCGGCACTAAATCGATCTGCCAGGATATTGTCAATATCCTTGGGATCAGTATATTTAATGCCATTCTGTTGTAGCTCAGAACAAATCTGAGCATTGCCATTTAGGTTCTTGACATAACTAAAGAATGCCTTATGGTTGTCTTTAAAATCGTTGGCAATTTTATTTTCTTAACTAGCTTTGGAGGATTTTATGAGGGATCTCAGCTTCTTACTGAGGTTGGTAAGGACGTTTTTTGCATCCTGGGATTTTCCTCTTTTCTGCAACAGTTTCTTTCTTCTGTTGTATAGTTTGTTTATGGCAGGGGACCACCAGATTGGCTTCCTTTTTTGGAGGAGAGCATCTTGGTTCTATTTGGTATGGCACAATTCATGCTCGAGTGGATGTGCTTGTACAGTGCCTCAGTGTAGGATTCAGTAGTCGAACTTTCAGCTCCCGTCTGCATGGATGTCATGAAGTTTGTCACTTCTGACTTGAGTAGCATGAAGTTAGCTTTGGAGACGTTTTTTACAGAGGTTTCCTTTCTGAGGGGTGGAGGTGGGATGTGGATGTCAAGGGTGATATGCTTATGGTCAGACCTGACCAATGAGGGGGTGACCACTGGTGTGGAGCATCTATCTCCCATGTTGGTAATGACCAGGTCTAGGATATTGGAGCCCGTGGTGGGACAATGGATTAGTTGATCCAAGGTGTTGGAATTTATGAATTCCAAGAACCGTTAGGAAAAGGTGTTGCTACCCGAGTAGTTTTCCCAGTTAATGGCAGGGTAGTTGAAATCACCCAGTATAAGGGTGTTTGGTTGTATCTTAATATTTTCCAGTATGTCTAGAAAGGTGTAGTGAGAATCTTGGGGCTTGGTGGGCGATCTGTAGCAAGCTACAATTTGGATTGCAGTCTTACCTAGTGTTAGATGCACCTGGAGAATTTCAGTTGCATTGTGTTGGGCAACTAGCCTGGAGCTGTGAATATCCTTGGTGAATATGGACACTCCTCCACCTTTAGTGTTTCGGCCTTGGTTTGGTGGCCGAAAAGTTTGATAAGAGTTGTAGCCTGGTACTGCAGGCGTGATCTCTGGAGCCTTGAACCAGGTATCAGTTACTGCACAAATACTGATTTTTAGGAGTGCCTCGAGAGAGTGCATTTTGAGGTTTAGACATCTAGCATTGAATAGCATTACCTTCAGATTTTCCATGCTTGTATCTGTTACAGTGTTGGTTTTGTCCTTTGAACCTTGCCTAAAAAAGGCACTATAGGGTTGGCAAGAGCTTTAGTCAATAACCTGAATCCCAGGGGTGACAGGTGCAGACAATCTCTGGCAAAGCATCATGGTTTGTCGATCATGTCGTCCTAGGCAGACAGATGCTGGATCCCCATTTGAATGACATCAGAAGCTTAGCCAATTGTTGAAGTCAGTCATTTTGTCCTTATATTGTTGTATCATTATGGACGAAAGCAGGATGTGACTCAGGGCTAGGGTCATACCTGCCTGGGCCACATGATCCAAGAGCTCTTCCATGTCTCTTTTCATGTAGTCCAGGAAGGTACGTCTCAAGTCATTCACTCCAACATGGACAATGACAGAGTCGTATTTGTACTTGTTGTGGAGTGACTTGAGTGCATGCGTTATGTGGCGGATCCTGGCACCCGACAGGCATCTGACTGTAATTTTCTCCTTGTTCAGCCTGGTGAGTGGGACATCAGTGTGCCTGACTATAGCGTCACCTATGACTAAAGTGTTAGGTATGTTGTCTTGCCTTAGGGGCTGTTGTTGGGCGGCACACTGGTGTTGTGAGCTATGTGTCACTTTGGTTGTATTAATTCAGCTTTGCATTGTAAACACCCCAAGTAACCACCTATTTTCTGCAGCAGTTAGTTAATATTTGCAATATGTATATATAATTTACAAAGTTAGGTCCTTGCCATGGATATAAATATGTAGATTTGGAATGTGCCTTCTCTGAGCCTATTGAAATACATTTTCTTCCATTTACTAATGCTAATTTAATAACTTTGGTCTTGAAACTCCCTTATGAGCACATTTTTCAACTCCTACCTATCAGGCAGTCACCTTGACCTATGGAGAGGATGGCAAAATATCTTCTCCTCCTGTTTTCCACAGTGACATCTCCAGTTCACAGTATCCTGGGAGCTTTCCATGCCATACCCACTCAGGTAGCCCCTTGCAGAAAAATTAATGACAAACTCCAGTTCACAGTATCCTGGACTTTATGATGAA
>NC_056745.1:1106102472-1106168393 GCF_019279795.1 Protopterus annectens | reverse complement strand
CTACACCCCAAACTGACCCCTTTTTAATACTCAGAACCTATGCCTTACCTGTACATAGTCTTTAAAAAGCAAAATCCTCATCAATCCCCATCTTTAACTATTCAAAAATCTATTCTGCATCCTGTTCTACTGTTTACCCAAAAGGTCTAGGTGCATCATGGTGCATGCAAGTGATTTATCACAAACACCTGCTGTCATGGGAAGAATAATAGTCATTGTAGAAATCTCAAAACATCTGCATACAAGAAAGGATTTTTAACATTTCATTTTGCAAACACGTATTTAGGCATTTCCAAACCATTTTAACCCAAATGTATATGCTTTGCTCCAACTTCTGTAAAACTGCATTGTTATAAATTAAATGAAGTGTAACTGGTGTGCGACTCAGTGTTTCAGATCTCATACCATTCAATGGGTATTAAAGTAAAGGACCTTGGTAGACACAATAGGCACTAATACACAGAAATGGCAACAACATGTTTAGTCAAATGCATTCTGTCCAAAGTATGAATTTGACAAATCAGATGACCAGATGGTTGGGGTTACTGTTAAGTTTTTTTATCCCTACCCCAAGGTTACAAAGAGCAGTGATCCAAGCATTTATTATAGTAAGTTACAAGGGTGCAGAGAGGACAGCCTCTTCACAGGGGCTGTGGGTGTCAAGAGCTTCACAGCAAAGCAACATAGACTTTCTTGAATGTACATTTGGCAGACTTTTAACTGCATTCTCTAGCTAGAAAAGTTATCTTTGAATAAATGACATTGACTCCCCACCAATAAAATGTAGTAAAGAAATACCCCCAACAGATCAATGACACATACCATGACTCTTGCTGATACCATAACAAAAATCCCAGTCACCAGAATATCTGCCGTCTGTACCTGCTGATGAGAAACTAAGAAGTCATGTTCAGCAGAATACAAAAGAGGACTAAAAGCTTCCTGCCAAAGTATACTTGCTTCTGTATTGAATATCCCCTTTCACAAAATCAGAAACCTGTTTGTGTATTTATTTATTTAAGAGTATCAAAATGCTTAAATTAATTATTTTACAAATAAGGGTTAAACAACTGTCTGCTAAAAATCTATCAAAGCAAGCCTAATATAACTCCATGGAAGTAAGTAAAATAAGTAAAACTGTCACTGTGACCCTGATGAGCTAAGTTCGGTGGGCAGCTCGGGCACCTTTGGAGCTTGCGTGGGAAGTGAGAGAAATGACAAGATCTAAGACTGGTTGTCCGTTGTTTTTAGAGAGGGGGGGCACACTAGGCACACTTTGCGGTAGAATCCCTGGTTAAAACTGTTGATTGTGTCACCTGGCAGTATGACTGCACATTTCAATGGCCCATAGTATGCCATTGTGTCACCTGGCAATTTGACTGCACATTTCAATGCCCCATAGTATGCCAAACCTTTGGAGAACAGAGAGCATGCACAGGGCATGTAGGACCATAAAGAGAAAAAAACTTAATTCTCCTCACAGATGTAGACACTGCCCCTCACCTACAGGTAATGAATACGCTGTAATGAATGGTTTCCCCTAAAGAGAAACTGATTGGTAAACAAAGTGTCACATTGCGAGATCAACTATCAAAGCAGGAACAGAGCAAAAATAAAAAAGTTTGTAATACTGAATGGCTGCCACTTAGTGCCAGAATAGAGCCTCCTAAAAGCTTGTAGAAAACCTCATAAAGGAAGACAGGTTCTCACACAAGAGTCAGAAGGGAGCACCAACTGATTCCAGAGGACTGGAGGAAGATAAGCAAAAGAAATCCTGCCTGAGGTTTCCAACTAGGCCTCAGGAAGGGCTAGCAATGTTGTACCTGATGGTGCACCTGATGTTCTGAGTAATGTAAGGTTTCACCAGTTCGTTAAGGTAAGCAGGACCCAGATCTTCAGAGGAAACATAAGCAATTACTCCATCATCATCATAATCATCATCATCATCATCATCATCATCATTACTATGACTCTGCTTAATTAACCTTTTCCCACCTTCCTTTAGAACCTTAACATTCTCAGTCTATCTTGACAAAATGGCAGTGCTGTATGAAAATGTTTTTAAGTTTTTGCTCAGATATCCTAAACATTAAACATCGCCTTTTCATCCATTCCGAAACTTATGTCTTATAAATTACAAAAGCCAGACCCCAAAGTCCAAAAAAGACAAAACAAATAATAACAACTCAAGTAAAAAAGCAACACCAGCACCACACATAAGCATATGACACTGGTGCAACTCAATGTATTCCCACTTTATAAGGAGTTAGGCACAACCCTTACAACATGTTATTTCCACTAGAAATACCTAGTCCTGAAATATCAGCCTGCTGGTGCTGTCATTTTAACCTTCCCACCACCAGACATACCATCTTCAGCAATGACGCCTCACACAGACTAACAGTACTAACTAACAGCTGAAGTGAAGTGAAAACAGACAGGAAGACAGAAAACTGAAAAGTAAAGAAGTAGTTCAGTATTTCACTGTTGTATATCTACACACCATTTCTAATATAGCCTAAAATGATAATACTTTATTGGCTAAATGTAAACATTTTAGCAGTGGTAAACTACAGTACGACTGCAAAAAGTTCCATTCAGCAGGCAAGTAAAAGTGTAGGAATTTATAGAAAATAAAGAGATGAATTTATTGTTATCTTTATTTTCTGAATAGGCATTGTTTATGTCAGCATAACATCTCCAGCAAAGAGGTCTCAGGAAACTAACAATTTATTATCTGAATAAAATTACCCCCAGGTGTGTATAGTAAATCAAAGTGAACCCTAAACACTTTCTACCAGCAAGTTCATGAGCATAAATTTAAGGAAAAAAATCAATTTCTGGGCAAAAAAAGGATTACATACTAAAACAAGCTGATATATGTCATTCTTGGTTACAAAAATACTTGCTGATAAAATAATAGCACAAAGTGAAATTCATTCATCCCTTCATTGTGTACGTAGAACAACATGCATATGCTGACTAGAGAAGATGTCTTCCATACCCGACATGTGCACAAATCTCTCTCAAGCCAAAAAAAAACTACATGATGTAGCTATTATAAACATCTTAAAAGTATCTTTTTAAAGTAACTCTCATGTATGAGTGATTCTCTTGTATAACGCAACACTTATCCATCTGACTGTAGGTGAAGCAACTTTACCCAGATCTAGTGAAAACTCCTCACCTGGACTTCCCTGTATTTGTTGCGTGGAATATTGACTGATCTGTAATCCTTTCTTAAAGCTTTCGAAAAGCTCCTAAGTAATGCAGCTGAGTTACTCCCACTATCCTCTCAGACAATTCAGTTAAACACAGTATAACAACAATGGTACAGACACTAATATTACATACCTTAGGCTGTAACAAAGTACTTGCTGTTTTAGTCAGACACTTCTTGAAATGTAAGCTGCTGCTGTTTACACCCCCAGATAACTTTGCTACTTATATAACAGTCTTGCATTTCAGCCAGTAAGTATCAAGACGTAAGAACAAAAGCAAAATAGAGTGAGCTATTGAGCCAGTCCATCAAATAGTGCTAAATAATTTCCCAGAGGGTCAGTTCCTCAAATGCTGAATCAATCAAACACAAAAGTGATAATCTTGCTTCAGAGATGTCCTATTTTTCTGAGGAGCACCCCCACTATGTCCCCAGTCCTGGAAGCTTTGCCTTTGTGCATCTAGTATTAATGTAATGATCTCTGAAGCTGATGCTTCTTCATGCAATGACAAAACTCTGATTGCACCAACCTCCTTCAGATTGACATTTTGATCACATGCTATTTGAGCAGATGCTCATCAAACAACTAATCAGATTGCATTTGGTATCTTGAAAGATGGTATGTCTTGTCAAGGACCATTATATAAACTTCTACAGCAGCTGCAAGATATACTAAAGATCATGTCCATACACATTCAGGCTGACAAATGTGCAGAAGATTGTGAACACACTGTTTATTTTTAATGATGTGTTTAGTTAGGTTCCATCAGGGGAACTCTCATACAATTCTTCACTGTATATCCTTTCTGCCTACACACCTTATTATTGTCTACTTGTTGAATATGACCACCACTTCATGCAACACCCCCAAGCACCTTCTGAGATGAAAAAAAAATCTTAAGCCCCTCTGAGTGAAATGAGCCACAGATGTGTACAGAAACTCAGAGTGTAGTCCCATGAGTTATGCTTTCATGGAATACTAGAGAGAACCCATCATTTCAGTCATGGTATCTGTACAGCTTTAATAGTAATTGTCAACAAGTATCCAAAACTACCCATCTAGCTGGAGTGGCTTTTGCCCCAGGCCGCCTTCAACAAGGCTTCTTATTTTGTACAGATCAGAAGACAGCAAATGATCACTCTCAACCTGGCTATACCCTAAAAAGGACCTATAGAGTTCATACCATACTGGCATCCTTAATATGCTGCATCTCCAGCAAAACATCAATAAAATTATCCACAAACTCATCACAACTGTCTACCTTGCTCCCTTAAAAGCACATCATATATCATGTCATATTGATTAGGGGGTTGTCATAATGGTTAAGGTGCTTACCTCACAGACAGTACAAAGTTTGATTCACACATTTGACGGAATTGGCTAGACTTAAAAATGGGTATAAGAAACTGATTCAATTGTTGTACAACAAAGGTGGTATGTTGTGCACCGTGTATGTTCTGCCCTTGCTTTTTACATAGGAAAAATGGAGAGGAGACTGAGGGGCAGAATATATGAACATTTATATGAAATCTGAATGAGAGAGAGACTAATGCCTTCTACAAACACATAAAATGTTACCCACACCACATGTTCAAATTTGGTATTGTGGAACAAATGCCTTCCTACAATAATGAAAGTCCACTGGCCTTATTACTGGAAAAACATGAATTGTATTGGCAGCTGTGTTTGAATGCCAATAATTGGCCTGGATTCATTTGGTTAAGTCAAAAGTACTGGAAAGATGAGTTCTAACCACAGGGTTTATATTTTACGTATTTTTACATATTTTTGTCATTTTTTTATTTTATGGGGAAAGCATCTTATATTAATTTTTATATATATATATATATATATATATATATATATATATATATATATATGGGTCTACTTTCTTTGATTGAAATACCATTATTTCGAACAAAGAAAGTACGACCGGTTCAGCAAACTGGCAATCTTACTAAAATAGAGCACTATACTGCGGATAAAGGAATATGCCTGTTTCCCCACTGTAGTGTGATCTTGGAGTTAGTATATTTAATGTATCGGCAGTGTGGGGGTGCAGGGGGGCTTGCCCCCTTGCAAAACAGAGTTTAAATTGTTATTTTTTATTTTAATTGCCGGTTCACTGAAAGTAAGGTCGTACTTTCTTAGTTCGAAACAATGCTATTTCGATCAAAGTAGACCCATATATATATATATATATATATATATATATATGGTTCTATATATATATATATATATGCATATATATATATATATATATATATATATATATATATATATATGATGTGGTTGTCGGTGTTATATATTTCGCTATGTCAGGTAGAACCATATATATATATGTATATTTTTTTTAATTAACTCAGTGCTACACACTGTGAATTTCTTTGTGGTGGCTCCATTAAGACAATGTGCCATTTCCTGGAGCTTGACGGTCAAGTGATTGAACATAAAAGCTACAAATTGTGTGTGTACCTTCAGCAATGTTTATCTGATGAAGTTCATGTATTTTTGTGAAAGAAAGTGCTTATGCCTTATAGTTTTAAACAAGTTTTTATTTCAGAAAGTTTCTAGATTAAAGTTCTTCTGGATTTTATCTGAGGCAGTTTGTTTTCTTGGGCCTTCCATTTGTGGTTTAATCTGTAATTCTTCAATTTGTTTGGCATGGTCCTGTAGACTTGAATCATGACTTTTTCACTGGCATCTGCCTCCAAAAGGATACCCTCCAGCATTCTGTAGCCACTTCCTTGTTATTCTTTTCGTGGTGATTTAGTCCAGCTTTGGTCAGCTCTCCATATCCCTTTCCTACTCATTTGACTTCACACCAGAGTTGTTGTTGCCAAAGTACAGTGCTTTTCATGTATTGTAACAAAACTCAAGTGTCACCTTTCTTCTCGCTAAGGTCATTCTTTCAAAATCTTTCTCACCCTCTGCTGGTATGCCCTTGTTTGTCTTATCATTACCACACAAGGGGTTCATCATGTCCTCTTTTCTCTCTGTAAGTCTGTGGAAAATATAATGAAGTGTGCCAGATGCTGAACAGATCCCAGTGGTAATTCAATAGCCCTGCTCCTTATTCCTGACATCATCCCTCTCGTGTACTACCATTCAACCATGCAGCAGTTCATTTCCTCAAGTTTTATCTTACTCCAGACCCTTTAATTTTCCCATCAACCTCCTGTGTGGGACCAAGCCAAAGCCCTTGTTAAAGTCCAAGTACACTATGTCTACCAATGTTACCCTCTCAAGTTCACCTGTAACGCATTCATAAAACTGGATCACATTTGGCTGACAGCACCTTCTGTGCATACACCCTTGTTGCTTGCTGGAGATTGCTGTCTCCTGTAGAAGTACTTTCCCTGCTTGCGCTGTGGTTTAGATAACAGGCCTGTAGTTCTGCAGATATTTCTGCTCCATTCTTGTAATAAAATACCATATGTACTGCTTTCCAGTTTCCAATCCAGTCTGCACTAAGCAGTAAGATCGCCACTGTGAATCTGCCAACATACGGACCAGATATCACTGAACATTTTGCGTAACGTATATGTTTTTTTTTTTTGCTTTCTCCCTGTGGTGCCAGTTTCCTCTGACTGTCTCTTTTCAAGTGTCTGTTTGTTGCACTCTCCATTCTGCCCTGTGTCTCTCCTAGCATAGCACCTTTCCGTTGATTTTTATTTTTGTATGCATTTAGTATCAATATTTGTTCTTGGTATTCTCTAATCACCTTCTATGTGTGCTCAGCTTGGTCAGTTCAGTTATTTCCCTCCTCTATTTTATTATATACCTAGAAGAAATGTGTATCTCTTTTGATCCTTTTTGCTGACTCCCTCCCAAATTTTGCCTTTGTTGATCTTCTGCTGGCTTCGTTCCACTATGCCACCACCCCCACCTTCTACTCCTCCTTTCTACCTAATTTAGACTCTGTCTTTTGTCATGATTGGTTGCCTAACTTTGCTGTGTAGCCACATTGACCTTTATCTGTTTTTGACTTTATTTGCCTCTTCCTCACACCATTGTCGTTAGTTCTGAGTACTTCATATCTGACCGATTCACAGAGCTTGTGTTCTCCTTTAAAGTGCTTCTATTCTCCCATCTCATAACTGATCCACTTCCCAGGCACAGTGCAATTTATTTTTCTAAAATCCTGTACCACTGTCATCTTTACCTTCATACTTTTACTCTCTCCTGCCACACGCACATGTTAAGCTACAGTTTGGCTACTGTTTTTTGATGGTATATTACCTTGAAATCCATGACTCCCTCTGTACTGATTAAGATCATGCCCTGCATTCTTTCATTTTAAATTATCGCCAACGCTGAAACAATCATGGTGCAACACCTGAGTCAGTTCGTCTTCTCTTCTCTTTCTTCTCCTCTCTTCTCTTCTCTTCCTGCCATGGAGTTTGGAATCTCCAAGTCTGCTCCTGTAAGATTCCGATCCTCCATAATTATTACTTCCTGCTAGTACATTTTTTTCTTTCCTGCAGTCTTTCATTCTTCTTCTCTAGTGTATCTGGAGAATAATGCACAATGTCATCCGCTCCCACCCTTTCTTCTACCTTTACTACCATTGCTTGTAACCTGGGTTCAAACCACACCTGCTTTCTACTGCAGTTCTTAGGAAGCTTGATGCATTTCCTCCCACCTGACCGCATATCTGAATAACACTTTTTACTTCCTTTTCACTTCACTTGTATGATATGAATTTACTTTGATTATAGCATTGAGCTTTGATAACATCTTCTTCAGTAGCTTAATAGTTAAGAGCTGTGCTTCACAGGTCCAAGGTTCAGATCTGCCTTTAGTCCGTGTATGTGAGGAGATGAAGCGACTTGGTTAGCTGCGAAAGTGCTTACGTTTTGTTTTGTTTTAATAAACATATTGGTGTGTTAGCCGGGTGCAGTTTATTTTCATTTATACTTGTGAACACTTGATACCACATGCTGTTTTCTGGAGTATGACATGGTGTCAGCCCAAGTATCTTTTACTTAAATGCTGTTATCTGTTGTAGTGGCAGCTCATTGTTTTTCTTTCCAAAGTTATTACTCTTGCCTACTTAGCTAATGTCTTCTGATTTTGGTATTAATCTGAAAATTTTTGTGACAACTTCTTAGATGCCCTTAAAATCCTGTTGACATTTTGTCAAGGTTCACAAATGTTCAGAGTTGATGTCTGAATGTGGGTAAGTATCTGGAATTTCCTGTTACAGAGATTTCGCCATTATGAAAGACAAATCAGCTGGCCCACAGATAGGACACAGGAAGTCAAAACAGAGCAAGTTGCCCTACAAAGAGACCAGTCGCCAGGTTTCTGTGCTGGGATCTCTCCTGTTTGGCTTCTACTTCTCTGAAATAAAAGCCAGTGCCAAAGGTTTCTGGATGACTAAATTTGCATTATATGATAATAATAATAATAATAATTCATTTTTTGGCATTTAGTTTCAGTGCATGGTTTTGGCAGTAGTTATTTATTTGGGATAAACCTTTATGGAGGATGGCTAAGTCATTTGGGGATTCCATCACTGTTCCCAACTTACAGTCTTCTTCAGACTAAATGCCAAAAATGCATTATTGCATCCTTTGTGAAGTCATCTACCCCAGGCAACTACCACACTTATGTGGACAGTGACATAACGTTTGATCTGTACATGTCCATTGTAGTAACAAAGTCCTATATTACACAGCTTATAAGCAAAGGAATTGTGTCTGGCTGTAGGGATGTCATTGTCCCCATTTACCTAGCTCTCATTAGGCCAGGCTTTAAATATAATGCCACATTTGGCATGTATCTGTCCAGGCACATGCAACAACTGAAATGCTCGCAGAGATATTTTATTAAAATGATACAAGGCCTAAAGAAGATGTCCTACATGGACTGACTCAAAGCCATGTCACTATACTCTGTATCCTACAGACTGTTAAGAGGTGACCCCTGTCTGGCATGCAAGGCATCCTCCAACCCAGTACTAATGAATTTACTGCACATCAGCAAGTCAAATGCAATCAGAAATGCTCAAGTGTAGGGGATCTAAACCTCTTATGCAACATCAGCAAATATGTTTGGAGGGACAAGTTTGTCTTGCAGAGGATGCCATTACTCTGGAACAGACTCCCCATCCACATAAAACAAAGTTCATCCCTGTCCTTATTCAAATGCATCTTAGATCTATGGATGTAAAACAGAACATTTACCCCAGGACTATCCCCTGTACTATTAATGATCAGAGGTTGCTCCTAAATGCTTTATCCCTTGTATGGATCTCTTCAAATTATATATGGTGTGATCCCAGTTATTCTCATTGGGGTAATATTATAACTATCATCTATGGGAAGGGTTAGGCCAAACTGTAACCAAATGGAACAGATGAATTTGAGCACAGAAAGGGAAATTGGCTAGGCTTAAAATGGCTCACATGGAAGGCTAACATAGTACTTACCTATAAATCTATGAACATATGTGTGGAGTTTTCCAGTTCTTCCTGAGTTTGTGTTGATTTTGTTGATGTTTCCCAGTTTCCTGCAATCTTTCAAAAAGATGCTGTTGACTGGCTGCTCTAACCTCAATATACATATTGCATATGTCCTTTTTTTATCACTTGGTCATGCTGTGAAGGATTTTGATGGACATTCACTGACATCTGGCAGCTGTCTAATGCCACACCTCTAGCAGCCTTCATATGGCCAAAAAAAAAACAAATCCTAGGTAACACTCAACAGATAAAGATGGGTAGCAGTAAATCACAAATGAAGAGATGACTCAAGGAACCTAACAGGATGCCAAAAAGTTGTGAAGACACTATTTAATGAAGACAAGATAAAAGCTTTCCCAAACACTTTATCAAGTGCATATCTAACACCACACAGTTAAATACACCTACACAATAGATCATATGGTCAAAGGTCATGATCAATTATTACATAAAAATATCAAAAAGCATGATAAAAAGATTAAACAAATTCTATAATTTTATTAAATCTATATAACAGTATAAAACATGGTTAATGATATGTTTGTTTTTAAGTTTAAATTTAAAAATAGAGATGGCATTTAGCCTTGGATATTTGTCAGCTCTCAATATATTGATCCAGCGGTATTCCACGCACTCCATTCTTAAATTTATATTTTCACCTGTCCAATTATTCACAAAAAGTGTTTATATCCATATCACTCAAAGTTGAAACCTTTACCACAAAGTCTCTAATATATTCTACTTTGAGTAATATGGATATAAACACTCTTTGTGAATTCTTGTCAATAGTTTTGACTAATAATATCTTTCTTTTTCAAGGACAACATTTTTTAAAAATATAGAATGTAGTTATGGGTACACCGGGTAGCCAACACCTATGTCAATTTAGTCTTGGCTACCTGGGAAAAGAAGTTCATATTTAACTCAGACAATGAATTCTCTGAAAACCTTCTGTTCTACAGGAGGTTTGAGAATAATATGTTTATCAATTGGAAAAATAATTCAAGTTAATTTGATGATTTCTTATATTACACAACATCCACAAAATTTTTTTTAAAAATTGAAATATACGTACTCAGATACGTCAATTAATTTCTATACACCTGATGAAATGTTTGCAAAAGCTTTTAGCTTGTCTTCATTAAACACCGGCTTAACAATTTTTTGGCATCTTCTTTGGTGACTTTAGTCGAGCTTCATATATCTTTAGATTTCTGAGAATTTTTTGAAAATGAAGTTTAAAAGCATAAGTCAAACAAATATGAATATCTTGTAAATAGTAAATGCTGTTTGAAAAGTACAGAAAGTAATGTTCAGTGAAAATGTTTTTAATGCTTACAATTAGTGTATTCAAATTCTTTGCATCAATACAGTAATAAATATAATCTAAACAAAAAGTCATATATTTTCCAGATTTTCACAAACTGCTTTTCTGACAGTGACAGAGTAGTTTTTTGTTTCTCAGCATGACATTTCTCCCTCAAAATAACATGTACCTCTCCCATTTATGAAATAGTAATGTAAATATGAAAATATGAATAATAAGTGACACAGAATGGCCAAATTCTCCAGCACAGTGCATCTTGCTCAAATGTCATGTTCCTCAAAACATTTAACTGTATACATTTCCTACCATTACGTGGAATGCAGGTTATATGTGGTTCTCATTTTTTCAGCATCAAGGTGAAACCCGTAAAGGTGCAAAGAAGCCTACAGAAAGAGAAAAGAAACAAAAAATCCTTGCAGAAAGACAACGACCTCTCAGTATCGAGAATCTGAATGAACAGCAAATGAAGTAAGTTAGTACTATCTGTAGTCTGTTCTGCTTTTTGAAAGTGTTTACATAGTTTTTCTCAGTACCTTGTAACTTTTCTAAACTAAATTTCAGTTTCTATTGATTCATCAGCAGCAGTTTCAGTGAACGTTAAAAGATCAAAGAGCATCTGCCAAAATTAGTTTCATTGACAGTAAATGTTTCAGCTTTCTCCACTCTTATGTGACCTTGGGTCATAAGTTCATAGGTAGGTACTAGGTTGGCCCTAGGGCCTATATAAGCCTAGCCAAAAAGGTACCCGGGCTTTCGCCACCCAAGAAAATTATTTTCCTGTACCCCTGTCGAGCAGAGCCACAGAAGTGATCCCCGGGGTGAATTTCCTATTTCACATCCAATCATCAAGCTTTTTCTTGAAGAGTGCTAATGAGGGGCTTTGTTTGATATAGATAGGTAGTTTGTTCCAGAGTATGGGAAGTCTCTGGGACAGGAATCTATCCCTCCAGCATGTTCTGTTTATTGTGGTGACAAGGTTTAGGTCCCTAGAGCATGTAGTTCGGAGGGATTGAGATTTCTTTAAGTGGAGCATGTCCAACAGCTCTGGGTTTGACATAGCTTTGTATGTTAGGCAGAGATTGCCTCTGAGTAGGTGATATGTGACAGAGTAAAGCTTGAGTATTTTGAGATGGCCTGCATAGGGCATCTGTTTGAGGCTGGTAATCCTCTTTGTGATGTATTTCTGTGGCCTTTCCAATTGTTGTAGATGTCTTGTAAGGTACAAACCAAAAGGGGAATTGTACTCTATAATGGGTCTAATGAGTGATGAATAGAGGGGAAGAATTACCTATTTTTTCCTGGCTGAGAAACCTTTTGTGATGAGGTGTGCCACATAGAAGGATTTCCTGTGGTCATGTGATTACAAAGGAGAGACTACTGTCCATCTGTGTCCCAAGGTCTCATATCACACTTTCGGTGTTAAATAGACTACCTCCTATGTGATAGTTCATGGGTACAGAGTTTCTTCCAAAAGGGATGACAATGTACTTTTTGGCATTGAGCTTGAGGCCATGGCTTTGACACCAGGAATCTGTCTCAGTGAGGCCCTTTTGTAGGATGTCCACATCGTTAGGTGTTTCAATTATGGCTCCTAGTTTGCAGTCATCTGCGAACTTCATTAGCCAAAGACATTCTGTGTTAGTCTGTACTTCAGAGAAGTAGATGCCAAATAAGAGAGGACCCAGGACTGAACCCTGTGGTACTCCACTTGTCACTGGTCTGAAATTGGATTTGGAGTCTGCTACTTTCACAGTGTGGGTTCTATCAGTAAGCCAGCTGGCAATGCATCTTGTGAAATAGGGATTTATACCTAGTTTAGTGAGTTTATCTATAATTCCAGAGTGGGGGATGGTATCAAAAGCCTTGGCAAGATCTAGATAGGCTGTGTGAACCACCTTACCCTCTTCTACAGCTTTGGTGACTGCTTCAAAGAAGTCTATCAGGTTTAGGAGAAATGATCTGCCTTTTACAAACCTGAACTGGGTGGGGACCAGAGTTTGGAGATTACCAGTGTCTTTGTTTATAAGTTCCATGATGATACGTTCCATGGCTTTGCAGATCAGGCTCATCAAGCTAATGGGGCAGTAGTTCCCATGGTCTGTAGTGGATCCCCCTTTGTGGAGTGCGATAACCATCTCTGTGCACCATTCAGTGGGCCCAAAACCTGAGGTGAGGCTATGACTGAACATGGTACTTAGGTGTGGTGCCAGTTCGTTCTGTAGTTCATGTAGAATGCAGCCAGGGATGTTGTCAGGTCCCATGGATGCTGTGTTCTTGGCTTTGGAGAGTGAGTTTTTTACCGGTGTAGTCATGATTACAGGAACTTTGCATTCTTCCAGGATAGAGATGGGCCCTTTAGGGGGTGAGAGGGGGTTAAAGTTAACACTGAACCTATCTATCAGGATGTTGGCAATTTCAGTTGATTCTGTATATTTAGTGCCATTGTGCTGTAAGTCAGAGCAGAGCTGAGTATTGCCATTCAGATTCTTGACATAGGTTCATAGGTTCTTAGTTAGGTACTAGGCTATTGGCCCTAGGGCTTATAGCCGCCTAGCTAAAAAGGTATCCTGGCTTTCGCCCCAAGAAGAAAATTATTTTCCTGTGCCCCTGTCGAGCAGAGCCACAGAAGTGATCCCCGGGGTGAATTGCCTATTTCCCTTCCAATCAAGATTTTTCTTGAAGAGTGCTAATGAGGACCTCTGTTTGACATAGATAGGTAGTCTACATAGCTACAGAATGCTTTGTGGTTATGTTTAGAATCAGTGACGATTTTGTTTTTGTAACTAGCTTTAGTGGATTTTATGAGGGATTTCAGCTTCTTACTGAGGATGACCAGGGAGTTCCCCCAATCATGGGATTTTACTCTTTTTTGCAGCAGTTTCTTTCTTCTGTTGTAGAGTTTGTTTATGGCAGAGGACCAGCAGATTGGCTTCCTTTTTTTGGAGGATAGCATCTTGGCTCTGTTAGGGATAGCACGATCCATGCACTTGTGTAAGTGCTTACAAAGTGCATTTGTGTAGGTTTCAGCAGTCGTACCTCTATTGTCCGTCTGCATAGGTGTCGTGAAGTTTGCCACTTCTGTCTTAAGAAGCGTGAAATTGGCTTTGGAGAAATGTTTTACAGTGGTTTCTGTAATGTGGGTGGGGGTGAGATGTGAATGTCTAGGGTGAATAGCTTGTGGTCAGATCTGACCAACGAAGAATTGACCTCTGGTGTGGAACACCGGTCACCCATGTTGGTAATGACCAGGTCTAGGATATTGCTGCCCCTGGTGATGGTGTGGATAAGCTGGTCCAAGGCGTTGGAATTTATGAATTCCAGAAAACATTGAGTAAAAGAGTTGGTACATGAGTAGTTTTCCCAGTTATTGGTGGGGTAGTTGAAATTGCCCATTATTAGGGTGTTAGGTTGTACCCTAATATTTTCCAGTGTATCAAGAAATGAGGAGTGGGATACCTGGGGCATGGTGGGGGATCTGTAGCAAGCTACTATTTGGATTGCGGTTTTGCCCAGAGATAGTTGCACTTGGATAATCTCGGATGCATTATGCTGAGCAACTAACCTGGAGGTGTGGATATCCCTAATGAATATGGACACGCTTCCTTTTTTGGTCCAGGTTAAGTGGCTGAAAGGTGTGGTATGAGTTATAGCCTGGTAATGCAGGGATGTTCTCTGTAGCCTTGAAAGAGGTCTCTGTCACTGCACAGATGTCTATGTACTCCATTTTAAGGAGTGCTTCGAGTGAGTGCATTTTGAGGTTTAGACTTCTATCATTGAATAGCATTACCCTCAGATTTTGCTTGCTTGTACCTGTTAAGGTGGTGAATTTGTCATTTGAACCTTGCCTAAAAAAGGCACTTTAGGGGTGGCAAGAGTCTTAGCCAATATCCAGAATCCGAAGAGCGACAGGTGCAGGCTATCTCTGGCAAACCATCGTGGTCTATCGATCATGTCATCCCAGGCAGACAGATACTGGATTCCCTTAGAATGACTCCAGAAGCTTAGCCAATTGTTGAAGTCAGTCATTTTGTCCTTGTACTGTGGTATCATTCTGCGTGATCACAGGATGCTACTCATTGCTAGGGTCATACCTGCCTTAGCTACAAGATCGGAGAGCTCCTCCATGTCTCTTTTCATGTAGTCCAGGGAGGTACATCTCAGGTCATTCACACCAACATGGACAATGACAGAGATGTATTTGTACTTGTTGTGGAGTGACCTGAATGTGTGCATTATGTGGCGAATCCTGGCACCTGACAGGCAGCTGACAGTAACTTTTTCCTTGTTTAGCCTGGTGAGTGGAACATCAGTGTGCCTGACTATAGAGTCAACTATGACTAGATAGTTGGGCATATTGTTATGCCTTATGGGCTGTGGTTGGGTGGCACATTGAGTTTGTAGGCTATGTGTCATTTGGGTTGTGTTGGGGGGTGGAGGTTGCTTGCATTATTGCTTTGGAGGTCTCTGTTGCTTGGACAGATTTTTATTGAGAGACTCCGTGAATGCAGGTGTGTGTTTTTGTTTCTATGTGTGTGTTTTGGTGGTGTAGGTTTTGAGGGACTGTGATGAGTGTGGTCTGGTGCAAGTGGTTACCCTCTCCTCTTGTCTATCTGGTCCAGTCTTGGGTTAAGAGAGCTTTGCTTCCAGTTTGGCTGTATAAGTGCATCTCTCACAGGTTGTAGTATTGGGTGGTAGGAGGAGAGGGTTGTCTGTGTACATGAGGCAATTGCTGCATTGCCCCAAGATGCCCAGATTCATCAGGTAGACAGGAGAAAACACTGGGAGCTGACCCATAGACATGTCTGGATAGGTGCTTATTTATTAAGTACTAAAAACTGTTTTCCTCTAGACAAGTGAGGAAAATTGAGTACTGTAGTAATTTGTAGCTTATTTAGTGCTTACAGTGAGTTCTGAACAAGTGCTGAGAGCTCAAAGAAACAGATTTGAGTGCTAAAACTAAAAAACAACTGACTAGTTCTAAGAGAAAATTTGAAGAGCAGATATGGCGCTGGGAATATTTTAACCCTAGCTAAGCGGCAATGCATAAAGTGTATTTTTTTCTTAATAATAACTGTAGCAAATGAGCAAACTGATTTAAACAAATTAACCTATTAACCAATAAAAAGCTAAAAACTGAGCCCCATTCCAGCAGTCTACAAGTCAGACAAGTTCTAACTGCACACTTCTGCCACTAGGGTGCAGGGGAACCTTCTCCAGAAAAAGATGGCCTGGATTAGTGCTCAAGTTATACAAACAAAGCTAGATTCAGCAGGATTGAATCTAGTCTTGTGCTACAGCAAACAAGTTGTATCAATTTCAGAAAGAAACAGTTCAAATAAGCAGGCACAACAAGCCTTTAACCAGAAAATCCCAGCTCAGAAGGGCAAAATCTACACTCTCCTCCCACAAGAGTGCTGACCACACCTTTTTAATGTAAAACAAGTGGTCTGAAGCCCAAGTGTTTAAACCAAAGGCTTAGAGGAATAGTTACAATGTAATCAGGCTACTAACATGCAGTAATAAATGGAGCAGAATAAATGCAATTAAGTACTTTTAAGAACAGGCAGCAAAAGAAAATAAAGTAATAAAGTAGGAAGAAACACAAATACAGTAAAAGCAAATGAATAAAGTGCAATTTTTTTATAACAATAGAAAACCAGCAAACTGATTTAAACAAATTACCCAATTAACCAGTAAAAAAGCTCAAAACTGAGCCCTATTCCAGCAGTCTTCAATCAGACAAGTTCTAACTGCACACTCCTGCCTCTAGGGTGCTGGATTAGTGCTCAAGTTATACAAACAAAGCTAGATTCAGCAGGACTGAATCTAGTCTTGTGTTACAGCAAACAGGTTGTACCAATTTCAGAAAGAAACAGTTCAAATAAGCAGGCACAATAAGCCTTTAACCAAAACATCCCAGCTCAGAAGGGTCGAATCTAGCCTCTTCTCCCTCAAGAGTGCAGACCACAAACCTTCTCAATGTAAAATAACTGGCCTGAAGCCCAAGCACTTAAACCAGAACTAATACACTTTTAGAATAACAGACACTGAGCCTTTAACAATTCCCAACTTAGAAGGATGTATGCTGCCTGTCCTGCCACAACAGTGCAGACCACAAACCTTATTGTAAAACAAATGGTCTGAAGCCCAAGTGCTTAAACCAACAGGCTTAGAATAACAGTTACAATGTAATCAGGCTACTACCAAGCAGTAATAAATGCAGCAGAATAAATACAGGAGTTGGTATATATATATATATACATTTTGGAAGTGTGTGAATATTTTCCCACATATAAAGTGCAGGGGAGGTTGCTTCCTGAAAACATTTTCTTTTCTCGGATATTTAGCAAAGTAAAAGATGTTTTGGTGAACATTTGTCAAGTTTTTGAATTCACAGAAATTGCTTTCTGTGACTCAGCATGATTCCTGTAAATGTACATCCTCCAAATAGCCTGAATAACCTGCTCTACTTACAAGTATACATTTGCTACGATTTAGACAGTAAATATTGGGAGTAGTTTATCTGTGCACTTATTAACTGGGCAAATGCATAATTGGTTGAAACTGCACATTGGGCACTGTAGGATGACTACTCTTTCTTCAAGGTGCTCCAGTTTTTTTTAGTTGATTATACAAATAAATGAGGCTTTTCCTACAAGTCCTTGAACAATAATTGCTTAATTTGCCTTTCCTCAGTCATGCATGCTGGAATGGAATTCAGATAAAGTGTTTTCAGCTCAATTATTATTTTATAGTTGCTGCTTTTTGATGTAAATGGCTGATTTTTTGGGGGTATTTTTTTCTCTGAGGTACTGCAACTCTGGAGGTAGAACAAGCTATAATGTTTATGTGTTTTCCTTATTCTTTAAAGTGCCATGACTTTGCAGTGACAACATCTAAGTAACCCAGTATAAAGGATTCATAGGTGGTGTAGGGGAAAGGCTTGCCTCATGCTTAAAATATTTACTTTTTTCTGTTTATATATGATATGACTGCAGTGCATTTGACTTGTCTTAGTTCAAGCAGTAGTACTTCATTCATTTTTGGTCAAAGAGTTGTTAGTTACTATGGTGTGATTCAGGTTTTCATAGAACTGTAAGTGAGGTACAATGAACAAAGCTGCCTATAGGGAGGGTGTATGTGGGGGAGCTCCCACAAAAATGCAGTTTTGAATTCTACTTTAGATAGTTGTTTTTTAAAAGCAGTTTCTCCATTCCTTGTGATTTTGCTGTGTAGATCTACTATGCTGTGTTTTCACTTTCTAGTTTTGCAAATTGCCCAGTTAGGAAATGACGCCATTTCTAAAAGACAGGAACATAGGTAGGTACTAGACTATCGGCCCAAGGGCCTATGTAAGCCTAGCCAACAAAGTTCCCTGGCTTACACCACCCAAGAAAGTTATTTTCCTGTGCCACTGTCGAGCAGAGACATAAATAATCCCTGGGGTGTATTTCCTATTTCCCAACCACTTATCAAGATGTTTCATGAAGAGTGCTAATGAAGAACTTTGTTTGACATAGATGGGTAGCCTGTTCCAGAGTATGGGAAGTCTCTGGGACAGGAATCTATCCCTCCAGCATGTCCTGCTTATTGTGGTGACAAGGTTTAGGTCCCTAGAGCGTGTAGCTCGGAGGGATTGGGATTTCTTTAGGTGTAGCATGTCCAACAGCTCTAGGTTTGACATAGCTTTATATGTTTGGCAGAGATCACCTTGGAGTAGGCGATATGCTACGGAGTAAAGCTGGAGTTTTTTGAGGTGGTCAGTGTAGGGCATTTGTTTGGGTCCAGTAGTACTCTTTGTGAGGTACTTCTGTGGCCTTTCCAGCTGCTGCAGATGTCTTGTAAGGTACATTCCAAAAGGGGTGTTGTACTCTATAATGGGTCTAATGAGTATCGGGTAGAGGGGAACAATGACCTCTTTTTTTCGGGATGAGGACCCTTTTATGATGAGGTGTGGCACATAGAAGGACTTCCTGACTACTGTGGCAATGTGACTATCAAAGGAGAGACTACTGTCCACCTGGGTTCCAAGATCTCTTATCATGCATTCAGTGTTAAGTAGATTGCTGCCTATGTGGTAGTGCATGGGTACAGAGTTTTTACCAAAGGGGATGACACTGCATTTTTTGGCATTGAACTTGAGGCCATGGCTTTGACACCAGGCATCTGTCTCAGCGAGGCCCTTCTGTAGGATGTCCACATCATTTAAGGACTTGACTATGGCTCCAGGTTTGCAGTCATCTGCAAACTTCGTTAGCCAGAGGCCTTCTGTGTTAGCCTGTACTTCAGAGAAGTAGATACCAAACAGGAGAGGTCCCAGGATGGATCCCTGTGGTACTCCACTTGTCACTGCTTTGAGGTCAGATTTGGAGTCTGCAACTTTTATAGTGTGGATTCTGTCAGTGAGCCAGTTGGCAACCCATCTTGTGTCGTAGGGATTTATACATAGTTTAGTGAGTTTAGCTATAATTCCAGAATGGGGGATGGTGTCAAAAGCCTTGGCAAGGTCAAGATAGGCTGTGTGAACCACCTTACCCTCATCTACGGCTTTGGTGACTGCCTCAAAGAAGTCAATCAGGTTCAGGAGGCATGATTTGCCTTTCACAAACCCAAACTGAGTGGGATCCAGAGTTTGGAGGTTAGCAATGTCTTTGTTTATGAGTTCCATGATGATATGTTCCATGGCCTTGCAGACCAGGCTCATCAGGCTAATAGGTCGATAGTTCCCGGGATCAGTGGTGGCTCCCCATTTGTGGAGTGGGATAACTGTGCACAGAGCCTAATCTTCTTCTTTTGGCTTTTCCCAGTTAGGGTCACCACAGCGGATCACGTGCCCGCTCATGATTGGCAGTGGAGTTTTACAGTGTCGAGTTGCCAGCCTGGCACCCAACCTTCCACAGAAGGCACACACACACACATGCACTCACACCTAGGGCCGATTTAGAGTGTCCAATCTACCTGCAGCTTGTCTTTGAGATGTGGGAGGAAACCGGAGCACCAGGAGGAAACTCACGCGACCACAGGGAGGACATGCAGACTCTGCACAGAAGGCACCCCAGCCAAGGATCGAACAGGAGAACCTCTTGCTGTGAGGCGACAATGCTAACCACTGCACCACCATGGTGCGAGGCTATTATTGAACATGGTGCTTAACTGGAGAGCCAATTCATTCTGAAGTTCGTGTAAAAAGCAGCCTGAGATGTTGTCCCGGTCTCATGGATGCTGTGTTTTTGGCTTCAGAGAGTGCAGCTTTTACCTGCGTAGTTGTGATTACAGGGACTCTGCATTCTTCCTGTATAGATATGGGCCCTTTAGGGGTGAGAGGGGGGTAAAGTTAGCACTGAACCTATCTGCCAGGATGTTGGCAATATCAGTTGGTTCTGTAATTTTCATGCCTTTGTGCTCTAACTCAGAACCGATGTTGGTGTTGCCATCGAAATTTTTATAGAATGCGTTGTGGTTGTCCTTGGAATTAGTGGAAATTTTATTTTAGTAGCTAGCTTTGGAGGATCTTATAAGGGATCTCAGCTTCTTACTGAGGCTGACCAGGGAGCTCCTCCACTCATGGGATTTTACTCTCTTTTGCAACAGTTTCTTCCTTTTGTTGTACAGTTTGTTTATAGCAGGGGACCACCAGATTGGCTTCCTTTTTTGGAGGATAGCATCTTGGTTCTGTTTGAGATAGCACGATCCATGCACTCGTGTAAGTGCTTATAGAGACCATTTGTATAGGATTCAGCAGTTGTAACTGTATTGTCCATCTGCATGGGTGTCATGAAGTTCACCACTTCTGTCTTAAGAAGCATGAAGTTGGCTTTGGAGAAACTTTTTACTATGGTTTCCTTAATGGGGGGTGGGGCGGGATGTGGATATTAAGGGTGATTAGCTTATAGTCTGATCGGACCAACGAGGAGTTGACTTCAGGTGTGGAACACTGGTCACTCATGTTGGTAATGACTATGTCTAGGATATTGTTGCCCCTGGTGGGGGTGTGGATAAGTTGATCCAGGGCATTGGAGTTTATGAATTCCAGAAAGCATTGAGCTAAGGAGTTGGTACATGAGTAGTTTTTCCAGTTAATGGTGGGGTAGTTGAAGTCACCCATTATTAGGGTGTTTGGTTGAACCCTAATATTTTCCAGTACATCAAGAAAAGAGGAGTGGGAATCCTGGGGCATGGTGGGGGATCTGTAGCAAGCTACAATTTGGACTGCAGTTTTGCCCAGAGTTAGTTGCACTTGGATAACCTCGGATGCATTATGCAGAGCAACTAGCCTGGAGGTGTAGATATCTTTAATGAATATGGACACACCTCCGCCTTTGGTGTTTTGGTCCAGGTTATATGGCTGAAAAGTGTGGTATGAGTTATAGCCTGATTGTGCAGGGGTGCTCTCTGGAGCCTTGAGCCAGGTCTCTGTCACTGCACAGATGTCTATGTTCTCCATTTTAAGGTGTGCTTCGAGTGAGTGCATTTTGAGGTTTAGACTTCTATCATTGAATAGCATTACCCTCAGATTTTGCTTGCTTGTACCTGTTATGGTGGTGAATTTGTCATTTGAGCCTTGCCTATAAAAGGCACTGTAGGGGTGGCAAGAGTCTTAGCCAGTATCCAGAATCTGAAGGGGGACAGGTTCAGGCTATCTCTGGCAAACCATCATGGTCTGTCGATCATGTCATCCCAAGCAGACAGATACTGGATCCCCTTAGAATGACTCCAGAAGCTTAGCCAATTGTTGAAGTCAATCATTTTGTCCTTGTACTGCGGTATCATTCTGGGCGATGGCCGAATGCTATTCAGGGCTATGGTCATACTTAGAATTGAATGCAGCCATTTACTGCATGCTTCATTGCTTGGTCAGCAAATATATACATTTTGGAGAAGTATTCTTGTGGATGCTCATTGTGGAAACATGCTTACACTTAGTGTAAAGTAGAAAGCAACTCTAAAAGTATTTGAAGAGAAATACGGCAAAGGCACCTGGATACTGAAAATTTCACAATACAAAAGAAAATAAGATTGCAAAGTGGGATCATAGAAAAGAAAATTAATGAAGTTAAACTGAAGTAGAATCTGAAGTGACAGACTGTCTGTGAAATAAAGGGTTTAGTGTGGAAACTCCAACAAAAGACCAGTTGTTTCCCAGAGGGAGGAACAGTGAGTGGGGCAGGACATATCTGAAGAGGATTTGCCAGAAGGCAATGTTTGTAGCCTCGTCGGAGACTGGCATGAAATTCCAGTTAAAATTGCATAGCAGGGGAAGGAGCAGGAAACAGTGGCAGCTCTGATGCATGTAATGTTACAATGCGATGGGCCAGTGTGTCCCCATGCGGAAGAGCAGCAGATGAAGCAATGTGTATGTGAAGAGGATATGTCACAGGAAGTTGTTCTGGAACTTTTTGTAGAAGACTCAAGACTCATAAGATACAGAAAACAAAGAAGATGTTCTCAGTCCAGGAAAAAAAGTGATCTAAGACCTGCTTGATTTAATACAGATGGCTTGGATGGAAGAAAGAAACAGATTACAGAAAATAAATAAGACCCAAAGTAATAGAAGATTGGTAAAACAGATTAACACAGCAATCAGGACTACTAACAGAAATTCATGAGATATAACAGAAGTAAATATGATATACTACTGTGCACCTAAACTAGTAATAGATAAAGTGCTACAACAAAAATCTCGAGTAACAAAGGAGAGGAAAGGAATAAATAGAATCCAACTATGGAAGCATCGAATAGAGAAAACTATAAAGCAATTAAGACAAGAAGTATCACTATTAAAAGAATACAGAAAAGGGATACAACATCAAATATACTTAGGGAGATAGATATCATAAAAGCAACACACAATATAAAAACAGACCAATCCTACTAATAATAAGCTAAAAATATCAGCATAAACAGAAAAACTTAGAAGTATGCAAATAAATATAATGGAAAAGTACAAACAAAGGAATTCATTTATGGCCCAAAAAGGTTATACACAGAATTCAGAAACAATGCAAAATGAATAGAAACACCATTAAATAGAATAAATAAGTACAGATTGGAGAAGCATTTATGAAAACCCTGTTTAACATAACAATGATGCTGAATGGATAGAATTAAAAGAAATTAGCTACCTCTCAAACAGAGCACAATCAGTGAAATGGAATGATTTCTCCACCTGTTTGCCAGTAAGTATTGGTGCCCCACAAGAATCTATATTAAGCCCCATAAGCTTTGACATATTCATCAATGACCTCTATACTGCTGCAGAACATGCTATGCTAGTTCAGTATGCCGATTCAACCCTAATCTCCTATGTCAAAATGCTCTCTAAACTGTAAAATCTTTCTTATCAATTGATACATGACTAAATAATTCACAACTACTTCTAAACCCAAAAAAACCTACATTAACACTCCTTAGCCGAAAACATCTCTACCAAAATCACACTATTCACTATCATCTCTGCTGACAACACCATGAAAGAACAAGTAATGACACAAAACTGCTTGGTGTCATCAGAGAAGAGTAGTTGAAATTCAGCCACAATGAATCCACATCATTAAAAAACTCATCCAAAACTAGGCACAATATACAAAGTTAAAAACTGCCTCTCTGACATAACTAGGAGACGTATAGCTCCTACTTCCTAACCACCATCTGTCCTCTGTTCTGCCCTGGTCTTCACTAGCCCTTAAGTTTCACAACTGTCTAAACTTGAGTATTGCTATAATAAAATAATCAGATTTGCAGTAAACTAATACAATAGATCATAGCACCATCTGTCACTCAGAGAATTAAACTGGGTATAACTACATTTCCTAGTTCATTCTCGGCTAATTACAGCATGTGGATTTCTCCGTAAGCGAGAAAATTGCCCAGCCCTTAACAGCTTAATATAACATTACTGCCTCAATAGAATTTTACACCAGAGAAAATCACTAATCAGTATAACCAAATTATATAATAATACAGGTGACTCTCTATTCAAATAGTATAGCTAAACTATGGAACCACATTCTGCTACTGCTGAAATTCATTTAGAATGTACTCATGTAAAACACAACTAAAACATCACCTATCGTATCAGTGGGTCTACTCCTGTATATCTGCAGGATAATTAATTACCAATACAATCTTCAGCTTGCCATATTGTCAGAACATTTCTGTTCATTCAGAATCCTGTGCCCCATAACCAGTCTTCACCAGTACCCGAGTAGTGCAAGCCATATGTATACTTTTGTGACATTGCCTGTCACCCCATCTCTGTACTTTGAGTATAAACCATATGACAGCTATATATACTTGTCTGTGAACCTGCCTACATTTCACCTCTTAATAACAATATTAGCTAACATTGTCTGCAGTACCAAGCTCCTTCCCTCAATTCCATTTCTTTGAATTTCTAAACACTAGTCACAAGATCTGTCATCTATTTGACAAACCTGCTGATTCACTGCTTTAAATGCTCATTGTTCAATGTCTGCTAAATGCATACATATTTTTTATACTGCAATGGTTGGTTGTGTTTAATATGAATGTAATCTAATTATTAAATTTATGTGTAATTGTTAGTGTGTATTACTTAATGTTTGTTCATGCGATTACTGAATATCTTTTTAAAATGTTTGCAATACTGAAACTTTGGACTCAGCTGAAAAAGGGTTTTGACTAAAGCAAAATAAAAATAAAATAAGTAAAAATAAAAAAATAACAAAACACTAAGGACCTCTATTGTATATGATATGAAATGGGATGAAGTAACAGAGAAATTGAGATAGACTCAAGAAATACTCCTGACTGTAAAACCCCCATACCCAGATACAGTATCTAACTTCTAGCTAAAGGTATTAACGTCTTTACACAAAGATTTAGCCCTGATTAAGAATTAGTTATATGTGCATCCTGAACAGACACCAGTCTGCTTAACAACAAGCAAAACAACTTTCTTCCTTAAGAGTGAACCTGCAAGCTGTCCTAAGAACTATAGACCGATAACTTTCTTTCCGACAATATACAAATTATATAATGGAATTTATGCAAATAAAATTTATAGTAATTTAGGAAATAAATCGATTATGGTTGTTGTTTGTCTTTTCCCGGTTAGGGGTCGCCACAGCAGAACTTTGGTCCGCTAATGATTGGTAGTAGATTTTTACGGTGCCGAGTTGCCAGCTCGACACCCAACCTTCAACGAAGGCAAGCCCATTCACGCATGTCTTTCAGAATGCCACTCAACTGAAGGGAGGACATGCAGACTCCACACAGAAGACACTCCCTGCACTCCAGCCGAGAATCGAACAGGAGAACCTCTTGCTGTGAGGCAACAACTCTACTGCTGCACCATGGCGGATCGATTATGGTAACGGAACAAAAATATAGTAAAAGAAAGTCAAATGGAACAAAAGATCACTTGTTGCTATGTGAAGCCGTAATAGAGAGTAAAACATGGAAGAGTGAATACAACATGGATAGATTAGAGAAAAACAGTGGACATTATTCATCATTCAGGGATAATCAACACAAGTATCTGCTTCCAGTCATGCTTAGTTGCAAGTATATAACTTCATTATGAGGTTATTCTGTATTACAACATATTCTATCCTATTTAATTGTTCACCTTCTCTTTGCTAAGCTCATTAAAAAGCCAATCATTCTGCCTTATGCATCAGGTTCCTATGGTTCATTTCATGCCTGTTCCTTTGGCTATTATTTGCTAAAATCATTTCTTGTAATTGTTTTAAAATGTCCATAATATATTCTCCTACTAACAATCTGCAAATTGCACTTTCCATTATTATTAAATTCCTATATTTTATTTTCATTTCTAAATAGTTCTATTTCTATATATGTGTGGCATTACTAGACTTAAGAGTTTGATCATCATCCTGCATCATCCTGCCTTTTTTTATTTGCATAGAGACATTCTTCACCTGTGTTCATTAGAGACACAAGTGCTAAATCAGGGATGAATTTCGTGTTCCCCATCCAATTGTCCAAGTTACACTTGAATTGGGTTAGGGAGGAACTCTCCTTCACATGGATGGGGTGAGAAGGGGTAGACTCTGGGATACATACCTGTTTCTCCAGCAGATTGTATTTATATTACAGGCAATGTTTACACCTTTAGAATGAGTAATTTTGGTGCTGTTTGTTTTATGGATATGCAGGAGGTCCATCAGAATGGGGTCTGTTAATGCCTTGCATGCCAGGCATAGATCATCTGTCAACAGCCTGTAGGACACAGCATACAAGGATAGACCCTTGAGGCAGTCTGCATAGGACATGTTACTTACATGCTGTATTCTTTTAGTGAGGAACCTCAGTGGATGTTCCAGTTGTTGGATATGCCTGTTTAGGTGCATACCAAAGGGGGCATTGTACTCATTGATAGGTCTGATGACTGCTGGATATAATGGAACAATGACTTCCTTAGACCTAGATATGATGCCTTTGTTTATAACTTGCGGAGCATAGAATGATTTCCTCACTACTGTAGATGCATGATGGTCAAAGGCTAGGTTACTGTCTGTGTGTGTCCTCAAGTCCCTGACTACTGGGTCAGCTCTTAGGGGTGTGTTGTCAATATGATAGTTATCAGGGGTGATGACTTCCCAAAGGATACTATTATGGATTTCTTGGCATTTAGTTTTAGTCCATAGCTCTGACACCAGTTGTTTCTCTGTGTCAGCCCTTCCTGGAGCACATTGTGTTTGTAGGTGATTCAATGACAACTCCTAATTTGCAATCATCTGCAAATTTAGTCAGCCAGAGGTAATTGACATTGGCCGTGACTGCAGAGAAATAAATGCCAAAAAGGAGTGGTTCCAGAACTGATCCCTGTGGGATTCCACTTTTTACTGGCCTCTTTGTATAGGTGGACTCCCCAATTCTAGCTTCCTGGGTTCTGTCTGTGACCTAGATGGCTGTCCACTGGGTTACATAAGGGTTTGTACCTAACCTCTTAAGTTTGTCAACAATGCCCGAGTGGGGTGTTGTGTCAAATGCCTTGACCAGGTCAAGGTACGTAGTATGAATGATTTACCCCTCATCCATTGCTTTGGTGACCTTCTCAAAGTAGTACAGTAGGTTGTGTAGTTACAACCTGCCATTGATGAAACCAGCTTGGGTTGAGTCCAATGTCTAGAGGTTTCCCATGTCATTATTGATCATTTCCATAAAAATTATTTCCATGGTTTTGCATATTAGACTAGTGAGACTTGTGGGTCTGTAGTTTCCAGGGTCTGCAGAGGGCCTACCTTTGTGCAGAGGAATGACTGTTGCTATTCTGTATTCATGAGGCATCCTAGGATATTGTCTGGGCACATCGTTGCAGTGTTCTTGGCCTTAGAAAGAGTATTAAGGACCTATTCCCTAGTGATAACCGGGGGGGGGTGGTATATTGGATGATATTTCCTGAGGGAAGGTTGAGGGTGGGAGAGAGGGGTAAAGTTGGAGCTAAATTTATCTGCCAGTAGATTTATTATATGTTCTGTCTCAGTATAGGTAGCTCCATTTACAATGAGCTTTGCATACAATTGTGTATTGCCTTTGAGGTTGCAGACATAGCTAAAGAATGCCTTGTGATTGTCGTTGGCCTGGGAGACCAAATTTATCTCAAATTTGGCTTTGGTAGACTTTATTTGTCCGATAAGTTGTTTGTTTATTTTGATGAGACTGATTTTATCCTGCTGGGTGGTGCACCTCCTAAATTTTGCCATGATTTTCTTCATTTTGTTATACAGCCTATTGATATTGTGATTCCACCAGGGTGGCTTGTTTTCTGAGTTAGTTCTGTACTTCCTCCTTGTGGGTAAAGCTGCCTCTATGCAGCTATTAACATGCTTGTATAGCATTTATGGAAATAATTTTGCATGTTCTCAGGGTTTATCGGTTCTTGAAATTTTGCCACGTTATCACTTAATAGTAGGACGTTAGCCTTAGAGTAGTTCATGAATATTCCAGGGTTAGCTGTGGTTCCAGGTTTTATTTTTACTTCATAGCAGACCATTTTGTGGTCTGATTTTAACAGAGAAGACATTTACATTAGGGGTTGTGCAGCACTCTTCCATATAAGAGATGACCTGATACAGTATGCTTGCACCCCTTGTTGGTTTATTGACAGCCTGGTCCAGGGAGTTTGCGTTTACAAAATCCAGATATCTCTGTGCCTCTACATTTGGTGCCATATATGATTCCCAGTTAATAGTAGAGTAATTAATATCACACATGAATGGGTTGGATGGTGAGTGTTTCCAATAGGTTTAAATACTTGTTATGGGTTTCCTGGGTCATATAGGGTGACCTGTAGCTTGCAAGGAAGTTCATAGGTTCATACGTTCATAGATTACTACTAAGCTAACTGCCCTTGTGAGCCATTTTAAGCCAAGTTAGTTATCCCATTTGAGAATCAAACCCTGCACCTTGTGTTTGTAAGGCATGCACCTTAACCATTATGCCAAACCTAATCCCCCAAGTGGTATTGGGTTTTGGCTATTGTGATTTGATCATGGAGAAGCTCAAGTGCATTGTCCTGTTTGACCAACCTTGAGGTATATTGATTTTTCATGCAAATCAAGACACCTACATCTTTAGTCCCTATCAGTGTAGTAGCTGGTCTTAAATGTGTGGAAGGTATTATATTATAACCTTGTACTGTCACTGCAATCTCCATGGCTTTAAATATGTCTCAGTGACCGTGCAGACATCAGCATTCTCTAGTGTAAAGAGAGCTTCTAGGGAGTATAGTTTTTTTTTTGTTTAAACTTTGATCAGTAACACTTTCAGATTTTCTTGGTTTTGATTTGCTATGTCAGAAGTGCTTTCAGTTTGGCAGTGCCTATAAAAGACAGTATATGGGACAATGTTTTAGAGAATATTTCATAACCTAGAGGGAAGAGGTGCAGACCATCCCTGGCAAAGCAGCATGGTCTGTTGACCATCTCCTTCCTTGCTGACTAATATTGCACCCCTTTAGAATAACACCAGAAACTAAACCAATTATTAAAGTCAGTCATCTTTTGTTCATATTTCAGCATCATCCTAGAAGAAGATAAAATACTGCTCAATGCTAGGTTTATACCGTCCTGAAACATGTATTGCAAGAGTTGCATGATGTCTTTCTTCATATAGTCTAGGAAGGTATGTCTCAGGTTCTTTACATCCACATGGACTATGACTGAGTCATACTGGTACTTGTGGTCCATTGACCTGAGTGCATGCGCAGTGTGGCAGATCCAGGTCCCTGATAAGCACCTAACTGTGACTTTGTCCTTCCTCAGCCTTGTGAGAGGGATATCAGTGTGTCTCACAATGGAGTCTGCAATGACTAGAATGTTGGACTGTGTAGCGGCTTGCCTTATGGGCATTGACGTAGTGGCTCCATGAGATGTGGCAGTATGTGTTGATGTAGGTGCTATTTCGACAGAGTGCATGCAGGGTTGCTGAGAGTATTTAAGACTTTGGAGTTTAGAAGGGTTATATTTAAGTGCCTCAGCATATGTGAGTCTATGTTTCTGCTTTGAATTGTGTGGGGTGGGTGCAGCGTGTGTACTACTGACAATGTTATCTACATTAGAAGTGCTTTTATGTGAAAGCTTTCCTTCCAGTGACATTGTGTAAATACAGCTCTCACATACCATATCAGTTTGTTTGGAAATTAACTAGTTGTTAGTAAACATGAGCCAGTTTCTACATTGCCTCAGGATGCCCATATCCACCAAGCTGGTAACAGAGATAGTGGGGAAGGTCATATCCATGGCAACAGACCCTTTTTATTGATTAGACATTTAGAGTGAGCATATAATGTCAGGTGTATCCTGTTTGCAACTCTGGGGCAGTGTTTGTCACTGCAAGTTAGTTGTCCTGTGTGCAATTAGGTACTGGTGAAATTTCAGTGGTGCTTTTACAGGAAAAATGTCATCTCAAGTTATCTGTGGCTATAGAGGGCACTGCCAAACATTTGAAAGGAACTAGTAAGTAGACCCTGATGATTTATGGGTAAAGTATTTAGGCAAATATTCTGAAGTTAGAAGCAAATCAAGCAGTACTTACTGAAAAGAAAGAATTAGCTTGTCAAGAATGATGAAAACAGGGGAGTCACCTGAATGGCTACTGCCTGACTACTACTAGTGTTGGTCTCACCACAGCTTCAGCCTTATGGGATACAATGTTCTTTTGCTTCTTCTCTCACCAGAAGCAAAACAGTAGCACCAATCTCAAGAAAAGAAGCAAGACACAGCCTGTATGGTGATCCACAGTCTTGTCCCAGAGTAGAGAGCCTTACCTTAGCCTTTCATTTCACCTCAGACTAAAAACTAATCACTAAAACAGAAGTCTGGGTTCAGACGTCCTGACAAAGGATAGTATGTTGGCACCATGACTTATGCCTGTAAAAGATGTTACGTTTATTCCATAAAGGAAATACTTTGGGAAGCAGATAAGTGGAAGTAAGTTAGCGCTAATCTGTAATTTAGCAAACACATTGATAGATGGATAAATGGAAAGATAAACAGAAAGTAGATAGATAAATGCATACAGAGGTAAATAAATAAATAAAAAGGGTGGGGAACATTTAAGAGACACTATCCTAGTATCATGTATATTTTTTTTATATCTTTGGTAGCACATGATTGATGACAGAATAAACAAAACAATAAAATGAACCAAGCAGTTTGGACCAAGAGGAACACAAATATAGTATAAAAGGCTAGTAAACAAAATTTGGGTGGTAGAACCTGAAACCTAAACTCAGTGAGATATGAAGTAAATTCAGTACAGTTTTAGGTAGAGGTGAGTGGATACTGCTCCCCAAACAAATTACTGGGCTACTTAGCTTCAAGAGCATTTTGTGGGCTGAGCCCCTGTTGTGTCTTTACAGTATAAGCATGCAGTGATGTCATTAGGAAAGGAAGAAATGGGGCAAGCTGAATGGAAGCTCTGTATGCAGGGTACCTCCCCCAAAAAACATTAAAGTTAGGTCCACAAACAGCAGGTTAATCCAGACTTCAAACAGATGTCATACTGAGAGGAGTGAAATAGTTCAGCACACTAAATATTCATTCCAATTTACTGTAAGAAGTAGTATTAAGCTTAAATAAATTTAATTATTTTTCTTTTTAAAAAACTGTGAGTGTTATAAATCTAGTAGCATGTAGTAAAATGTTTAAAGAGAACTTTTGACACTGAAACCTAATGTGCTCCTCAAATGTCCACTCATTTGCACTGTTTTCAGCTTACAAGTACATAGTCTTACTTGGTTATCAGCTTTTTGGTGTCACCCCACCCCAAAAGGTAAAAGACACTGAAAACAAGAATAGTGTCTTTCGCTTTTAAATCCAAGAATTGCTACCTTGGACTGTTAGTTGTTTAGGCACTGCCTTATTTATAGTCCTTGCACAATGGACTGCATTCCTTAACAGATCTAATACTGGATTCCATTTTGCCTGGAATTATTTACCTGCTGTTTGAACTTCTAAGTTAGAGGTAGTTAGGATTCAGTATATTCTCTTAGCTAGTTATGGTGATAAATCCAGAAAAACTGATAAAGGTATTTTTTATGCCACTTCTGTTTAACTACATGTATTTTTTTTTCTTTATGAAAAATTAAAACTGCATGTATATTTGACATGTTTACAAAGAGAGTTGTTTAATTATCTATTTCATGCTACAAATTATTTAGTCAGTTTTAAAAGAGTATGTCTGATGATTTATTTAAGCAATAACCCACGCCTGGGTGTGGGTAATGCTGGATTTACCCACGGTTGGTGTGGTTTGGTCACGAGGGTGAAGCCCGAGTGGCCAAACAAAGACAACCGTGGGTAAATCCAGCATTACCCACACCCAGAAGTGGGTTATTGCTATTATACAATGACATTATTTAAGAAAAAAAATACTTACTTTTCTTAAATAATGGCATTGTATAATGCCTCCATGCTGCCCTTCCGCAGCTGTCTGGTATTCTGTAGTAGTTCTGATGTACTGCGCATGCGTATGCTTATGCATTAGAGCTGTGGGTGGAAGCAACGGAAAAAGCAAGATCTCCGTTGCTTTTTACAAAGTGTCTCGCTATGTTAAAGGAGTTTAACATAGCGAGACAGCTTTAAAAAAAAAGCAACGGAGAAAGGAAGATCTCCGTTACTTTTTTTTAAAGCTGTCTCGCTATGTTAAACTCTTTTAACATAGCGAGACAGTTTCTAAAAAGCATCGGAGATCTTGCATTCTCCGTTGCTGTAAAAAAAAAAAAAAAAGACTTATACTAATGGAAAAAGTCTGGGCAACTGGGCCTTTTTCCAATCACCGTGCACATTTTGGAATATTAATGGGGGGGTTGTTGTATAATTGTTATTAACTTACATCTGTGTGTTTGTTGGAATGATGTACAAATAACTGCTAGATTCAGCCTTTCTGAGAGTTACAACTGAAAGTATTGATAGCATGGAAATGTTTTATGGTTGTTTCATTTATTAGTACTAATTACAGGGGGTTTTATAGCATTGTCTAACTAGTGGCATCATTACTAGAAACATGAAGAAGGGAGTGTTGGTCTGAAGAGATATAATTATCCCCTCCTAGAAAATACTGTGTGTGTGTGTGTGTGTGTGTGTGTGTGTGTGTGTGTGTGTGTGTGTGTGTGTGTGTGTGTGTGTGTGTGTGTGTGTATGGTATGACTGCATCCACTGGAAAGTGCTGAGTACTAAGTTGGATGAAATCTTGCTAGTCAATGATTATAACTTGGAACTGTAGCTTACAATGTAAAACTTATTCAGGAGTGGCAGGTTTTGGCTATTAATGAACGTATGAGCACACATTTACCAGAAATCCTTAAGCCTCTTCACCCCTTGCTTAGTATTCAGTGGTCATTAATGTGGCTCATGATACAGTAGCCCCTGACCATTACATACGATTGGTACTAGTAGTGCATACCTGGTACTAGTTCAGATTTAAAGCCTGTACTGTCAGTTGAATTTTCAGCAGTAATGCGAATCATGAGACCAATGCTCTTATCAGTCATAATCTCATGATATTCATGCAGTGCATAAAGCCATTAAAAAAACAGTACTGTAAATCTAGAAAGAACCTTGGAGTTATGCAGAATGCTGACTGGATGTGCCAAGTGCAACAGGCAGATGGTAGAATGGTCTGCCTTTAAATTGTAAATAATACTACACACATCTAGCAAGGAGACAAACAAAGCAGACTGTGTAATGATAACTACATAAACATTAAAAGTAGAATTATACCTGTGTGTAGTGGCAAAACTCAGACTGAGTAACAAACACATTGTTCTAACAAACTCCACCTTAAAATAAATCAGTTAGTAACTAGATGTCAAGTAAATATACCGACTAGATATAATGTGAGGTAATAGCACATCCTCTGGTAATATTAGACGATCAGAGACAAATATGAATGAGGTTAGTGTGCTCAGGGCCGGCCTTAGCTGAAATGGCACCCTAGGCGAAGTAGTGCTGTGGCGCCCTTTAAGCCCCACCCACACCATTCTCAAGTAATGCCCCTACGTGAGCCATGCCCATATGTAGGTCACTCCCACAAAAGCCACTCCAGTCTGTCTCCCTTCACCATGTTGGTGAACTAACACTGGCTACTCATTTCTTACTTCTCTGGTCAACTACGGCTAATTAGTGCTAGTTTGTCTCTGCTGTACTCAAGATTGCACCCCTCCAAAAAAATTCACAATTTTTCCTACCAAGATGTAGCAACCCAGCCGAAAGGAGTTCTACATGGCATCATTCCATATGGCCCTATTCTAAGCTTGTAAGGGGGATACTAGCTATAGCTGTCAAAGCAATAACCTAGGCATTCCAACAGGTCTAGGTGCAATCTCAAACCTCAATCACGTGCATTTTAAAGCAACAATAAAGGCACTGTACAACAACTTCAGAAGAACAAACAATAATTCTTTAAAAATCAAACTTTACATTATATCTCCCCTCCACTCCAACTTCCTTGATCTTGTTCCATGCCGTATTGAATGCTTTTGGGGACTCCCCTCTAAATCACCCATTCCATGCATCAACAACCCTATGAAAATGTACTACTGGAGATCCAAGTAGTAGTTAATCCCTAGAATCTGCTACTTGTGCTTTCTTTCTCCTGCCTCTATCCTAACTGTTCAGAATGACCCTATGCACATCTACCTAATGTGATTTTATGCAAGAATACTATGCACCCCTTTTTGGTCTCAAATGGGAAGAGCTTAGATCCTCTGTTGAGCACCTCATTACATGGTTTCTAGTACTACATGCTGCACTAAAGTCATCATCTGTTCCAGGGACCTGCAAAGTGAAAGCACTATTTCTTGGCTTCTGGAATTTACCTCTCCAAGGATTTCAGCCAGCATTCTGTATGGTGCTATTACTGTCCTCTCATTTTGTTCCTGATGTGCCAAGTCAGGTGTGACCAACAACCTTCTTTTCCTGCTCATTTACCATCAGTTCCACTCACACACACACACACACACACACACACACACACACACACACACACACACACACACACACACACACACACACACACCACCTTACTACCCAGCTATTCAGCCAAATTATTTGCTAGACTCTTCCCTCCATCTTCCACTGATGTACCTTTCTTTGTGTTATCAGTAAAGACACTGATCCAGTTACTTACTCCTCCAGATATATCTGACAGAAATAGAGTGAACAAGATCTAGGACTGACCCCAGTGGTACCCCCCAATTAACTAATTCCGGACAAGGTCTATTTTAGTACAACTCTATATCCTACCAAACATGTAACTATCCAGTTTCTCAGCCTTGGTCCTAACTCCAACTGTCATAGCCTTCAGTGTGGCTAGGAGTCAGAGATCTTGCTGAAGTCCACATACACTACACTTATCGTTAATACTATAAACCAGTATACTGTATACTATTATATAAAAGTATATACCAGTAGCCATATTACCTCCTCTAACCAACATTTTAGAAAAAAATTATAGATTCACAGCTACTGGACAATCTAGTAAGCAACAACCTTCTAACCAACTCCCAACATGGCTTTCAACCCTGGCACAGCACCACAACTGCTCTTACATAAGTTTACCTAACACAATTAACCAACTCAGAAAGAAGGGGCAAGTTGCTTCATCCTTCTTCCTACATGTGTCTAAGGCATTCAACACCACTGACCACCAAAAGCTCCTCAATGAACTCTGATCCCTAAACCTTACCCAAACAGCTCTCTCATGGTATCACAACTACCTATCTGATTGACAACAAATGGTTTAGTGGCAAAACAAACTCTCTAGCCTACTACCTGCCTCATTTGGTGTCCCACAAAGTTCAGTTCTTGGACCATTACTCCTTACCATCTTTATCAACAAACTTCATACTGCCACTCACCTAGCCACTATCGTTCAATATGCAGATGATTCCTTGCTCATCTCTGCTGCTCCCTCCCTTCCAGAATTCCAAGAAATAACCCAAAAATCCTTCTTAAGACACTGAATCCTACCTCTCCAACTATCAACTTATACTCATTCCAAATAAAAATAAATGAATGCTCTTCACCAATAACAAAACACTTGCCCATATTCCTCAGTTTACCATCCATTCATCCAACAAACCCAAAACTGAACCTGTCCCTCATATCAAACTAGAGTCACCACTGACAATTGCCTGAGATGTAACAAACACTTAGCACTCATCATTAAAAAGGCCCATATAAAACTAGGCTCACACTACAGACATGCCATACCTAACCAACACCACTAGACAATCAATTGCTAGGTCGCATTTACTGTCTACCTTTCTGTATGCCTCTCCCATTTTCACAAACCTTTAAAAAACAGACATAAATAAACTAGAGGTCCGTTACAATCACCAGATTCGCATCAAATTCCTCATACAGCTTCTAGCATTGCACTGCTGTTCACAAATTCAAGTGGCTAGAACTACCAAATCTCTTATCCTTCAGTCAACTAACTACTGCCCATACCAATCCGATAAATGCCTGGCACTCCAAAACCAGGTACAGCCCTACTCTTACAATAGAGGCTTAAGATCTTCTGACAAATTCCTTTTAAAAGTCACTAGATCCAGCAGCAGGTTTGGAGATTCTCTATACTCCAACCAAATATCCAGGACCTAGAACAGCATCCCTCAAAACAACCTAAATACTATCAACCCCCCCCCCCCAAATTTAAACAGTTTCTCAGGGAACATTTAACCAACTGGCTATGCTCCTGCACATGGCTGGGCTGAACTTAGCATCCCTCGTATCACCTTACCTACATCACATCTGATTTCTCTCTAAACCAACTGCTCTCCCTTTGCTCCTCTCTCTGACCTCCTTCTTTGGAATCCCCTTATCTCTCCCCTCTTCTCTCCTGCTCTTTCCAGGTATGCTGTACCTTTGCCTACTTAAAAATACAAAATATCTCCTAGATTTCCTAGCATTACATATACTGTAAGATTACTGACAACGTCATTGTTAATGATTATTTAAATGTTTGTATTTTGATCCTGCTGCTTCCAGGAGCTGTTGTATGTTATATGCTGTTTGTATTAAAGACATACACTCCTGTATACTGCTGTTTACTCTACGCATGTTCTTGATATTAATTAATAAATATTTTTTATTATTGTCAATTTGTAGTGGAGCTTTTCTCCTCAGGCCTCCACTGAAAATGATCTACTAGTCCAGTCATACCTTCCCAGTAAGCAAATATCAAATAAAATGTCAAATAAATAAATAAATAACTGTGCTCCATTGTGTAGTTCACCTGTAACCCACTAACATTAAGTTACCAAGCCTACCCTTCCCTGGATTTCTCCCCAGCTTTAGAAGGGTGCCACACTTATCTTCTAGTCCTCCATCAGTTTATGCAGCAGCCAATAATGTGCATAAAACACTGCATTGTAAGGGATCACCCAACACAATGGCCAGATTAATTAGCACTCTAGGAAGCAGCCCCTCTGATTGTTTTGTTTTCTTTAACCTAGGGATCTCTCTGAACATCCTTTATGCTGGTGTATTTCCAGTCCCTCCCATTCTTCCCTGTCACCCTCCAAGCATAGTAATCTCCCTGAAAACTAAAAGTATTCATTCAGTACCTCTGCTTTTTCCCAGTCTTTGTTGACCTCTCTCCCATTTCTGCAAAACTTCAACAGATCTGTCCCTCTTTCCTGCCTCCTATGTATCTAAAAAGTCTTTGCTTCACTTGATGATCTCTTGTGATGGCTCCATTTCAATGCAAGCCTCCTCTCACCAACTTTATTGCCATTTTGTAAGCCGCCTCCACCTCCATGTCCACTTCTTCACACCTCTTGTAAGCCCTAACATTTGCACGGATTCTGAGCCTTGTAGTTCTATACAAGCCACAAAGGCCTTTTCTTTTGTCCCCTCCCCTCTTCTTCCTCATATGCATGTCCATAAGCCTGTGTACTGAATCTCTATCCTGTTTCCATAGTTGTTTATCCACTCGATTTACTCCCTAGGTTACAACAATGGCCTAGAGGCACTGGGCTCTGATGAACAAATGAAGACCATCCAAAGATGAAGTCAAAATGTCAGTTTGTCAGTGCACAATAACACCAGAAGGAAATTAATGGCAATCACTCTTGCAAAGACTTCAGTGTTGAACCAAAACAAACAGTTGGTCTCACCTCAAACCACTACAGCAAGAAACAGGTAAAATTCTCCAACAACTAGAAGGAAATATGCTTACTAGACTCCCAAGCTTCAAATCATTCAATTTCTAGACATCTTCATGCAGACTGTTAAACAACTTCATGATTATATAATACACATACTGGACACTGCAAGGACTTGCATGTCTAGAAGGTCCACACAGAATTTATACATTTGTGTAACTTTCTTAAAACTACAATGACTAAATGCAAAAAAGAAATGAAAACCAGAATATATATATCTTACTTATTTAATCTTAGCACAGAAGCACAAGAAAAAAGAAACAAAATATATTTATTTTAACTGTCAAACTATTAATCACACCTGTAAAAGCTTAAAGCATAAATTCATACATTACCATGTTGTACAGCCTACAAACACTAACAATTTCCAAAGACTAGACTCTATAAAGATATTGAATAGTTTCGAGTTTACAATGCATCACGCACTCTAACTGCAGTGCCAATCACAGCGTAAAATACTGTCTGTGGCAAAAAAATGTTCGAGCTATGCAAACACTATTTTAGGGGAATTAAGTATTTAATTTTCATTAGCAAGGAAATGAGCTGTGTTCCGACAGCTATGCTATCGAAATTTGTACTGTTACCAGTGCTTTTCACTATAGCAGTGGAATGGATTCAGTGGGGAGGGCGAACTGTTGATAGGCTAGCTAGCCTCTCGGGTGAAATAAAAAAATGTTGTTGTTGTTGTTCGGCTTTTCCCGGTTAGGAATCGTCACAGCAGAACTCGCTCCATAAATTGCCCTTTTGAGACCGGGAGGGTGCAATGGTAGTCTCTAGGTGAAATTAAAAAAAAGATATGTTGTTGTCTGTTCGGCATTTCCGGTTAGGGGTCATCACAACAGAACGTCCGTGAATTGTGCCCTTTTGAGGAGTTTGCCTATGACTAAGGCTGGCCGTGAGTGTGCTAATGGCTTACAGAAATGCTGCTGTAAGAATGTAAAAGTTATTAGTGACCTAAACAGAAAGAAACGACCAAAGCAGTAGTTGGCAAAAAAAGTTGTTATAAACAGTCCCAGAGTTTTAAAGAGCAGCAGTTTTAAGTTTAACCAAAGTCAGCCTGCAAAGTAGGGAACATCGAGGATGTCACCCTACTAAGGGAACCCCAGTCAGTTATGACAAATAGTTTGCAGAAGAAATGGTGTATTAAACTTGTATTGAACTTGTAGTGTGTTTGTAGTGTATCAGTAGCATTAGTAGCAGATTAGTAGTGCATTAGTAGTATATTTTAGCTTGTTTCTACTTACTTGATAACAAGTATCACATATAGACCATATGATCATTGTATCCATTTGCTAAATGATAATTTATGCTAGTCGTGTATATATCAGAACAAATTTTAGATTGCACTTTACCTTCTTACACAGTCAGAAACAAGATGCATTTCTTGACTCACCATATGTATAGCTGTTAGAAATTTGTTAGAAATTGTTAATTTATTACAATCATTTACATTATATAATTCATGAACACTGTTTAAATGTAATTTAGTCTCTGGTGTAATCTACAGGCTCTTGCTGAAATGGGTCCTCTTGCTATCACTCTGTTACCCAGTTTGTAAAACATAATAAATTAACACTGCAACTGGTACACGAGATTTAGAGAAAGAGAGGAGGAAATGAATACTTAAATATAACTGAATTTTTGGAAAATATAACACAATAAAGACAAAATGCTGCACACTTGAGAGCTAGCAAACATGATTTTTCTCCTCTCCTGTTCTCTGTCACCAACAAAATTGAAGCTGATAACGTCTTTGTGCTAGGATATATGATGAACTATTTAATAGGGTCTATATCATTTTATCGAAGGTTCATTATCACGAACCGTTGTTCATTGAACCTTATACAGTGAATGTTCACTTCCACGAAAGTTCTATTCAATGAATTACTTTCACAGGGAAAGTAATGACTTACCCAGCAAAAGAAATTTGCCCTTTTCCCCACTGTAGTATGATCTTGGAGTTGGTATATGTAGTTGGGTGGGGTGTGGGGGTTGCAGCCTCCAACCTGGATGTGTTTAAAATACTGTGCTTTGTGTGACAGTCCGAATGCTGGGCAAGCTGTTACTTTCCCTGAGAAAATAATTAGTTGAACCAAATGTTCGCAAAAGTGAATGTTCTCTGTATAAAGATCGATGAACAAAGGTTCGCGCATGATGGAATGTTTTGAAGGAGTGTGTATAAGGCTGTTAAGATGAGGTAGCAATTTATTCCAATAAATTTGTACAACTGTTATGATGGATATAACAAATATTGGATACATAAAGCTGTCATATATTGTCATAGATACAGCTATAGATATGTATGTGAATGTAAAGACAGAAATATCTACATTCATACAGATACTAACAGAGTCATTAATATGAACACGTGTGTGTGTTTGTGTACATGTGGGTGTGCATATTGTGTGTGCAATGATTACTTCACATAAAGACAAAATTCAAAGTCTCAGAAACAATTAATTGAAAGTGTGGCAATAAGAGTAATTTATTAAGTATTTAAGGAAACCAAGTGAAGAAAAGTATTGAAAAACAGAGTTGTCCCGCTGTGGTAACCCCTAATGGGAAAAGCCAAAAGGAGAAGAAGAAGAGTGGGCATCTTCCATATTGCTGTGTTATAGCTAATAAGGTAAATAGAAATGTAAAAACCACTGGGGAAACTTTGATGTCCGAAAAACAGAGTGTATAAAAAATAAAACAAAGCGGTCACCAAACACATGACCAGGCAGCAGAAACGGACTCAAGCATATATGTAAAATTCAACTCACTTTAATAAAACACATAAAGTTTTTTTTATAGCTAATATAGTGGCTTTTTTAAGGAGTCTTGAAGGCAACCACATCTAACCTTTGAATTGCCTATGTGATGTCTTTGTTGGGGAAGCCTTTAGCTCTGAAGGAGCTTAAGCGTTTAGAGAAAAAAACAATTCCTGAATGCTGGTGTATATGAAAAATCAATGTGATTTTGTAAAGGTTGTGTCTATATTTGTTAATGAGCTAATTTTTATGAAGTAAGGAAGGAACAACTGTCATGAGCTTATTTTGATGTCATGTTTTAATCTGAATTAAAAGGCTGAAAATGAGCATATCAAACTCTGGATTTAATATTTTAACTGAAAGGAAAGCATAAGCGAAGTTTGAAGTCTGCTTTGAAGAATAGGGAATTTGCAATTTAAGAATTCCCCTTAAGCAACCAAGATTAGGACTAGTTATATGTAACTGCTTCCAGAGTGATGTCTTTATGGTTAAAGATCCATGTTAATCATGCCGAGGACATGAAATTAAAAGAAACCTGTAGAGGTTTGCATTTGAGTTCAGAGCAAAGATAATGTAAAAGTTATAAATGATAAAATGTGAACATGCATTCTGGGGAAGCATTAGGCAGCTGAGGTAAAAGCTATGAATGTTGGAATGTAAGGAAACAGTGAAGAAAGGTTTAGATATAATACCAATAATTAATTATATGGAATGTGGTCAGTAATGTAAGATTTTGAAGAGCAGAAAAGGACATTGCTGGAAATATTTAAGAAACTCCTTAAATGAAGGAATATAGCAATACTGCCTTGCTCTACTAGTTTGCATAATTTAGCCCCTAAGCATATAGAGTGGGTTAAAAAGAAATTTACCAAATTGTATGTTAGAATGAATGTTTTTTCCAGTATGAAAAGCTTAAAGAAGTTGTGACTCTTATACAACTTAACTATGCAGAGATGAGTGATATCCTGCTGAGTATTTGGAAGTGAAAATATGCTGTAGTTCTGAAGGTGTGCCTTTGTTAAGACCAGAGCCCAAAACACCATAGGTGTTGGGATAAGAAATACAATACCCTGTATTAAAATTTACAAAAGGAAGAGGCAGATATATGTTAGAATTATAAATGAAGGATTATATTATTTGCATAAAAAATGGTTTAGCATTTTGAGTTGAAGATTATGATAGTTTTGGATGAAGACTGGCTGAAGAACCCCAGACTGATACTTGATAAACATGTATTACCTTTTGACACATAACCATACAGTATGTATATGTCATCTTTTTCCACATAACCACACTGTATGCATGCAGTATACGTGTCCTACTTTTTGCTGCATAAACACACTGTATACATACAGTAGGTATGTGCTACCCTTTGCCCTGTAACTCCACTGTATGCAGATAGTATGTTTGCACTACCCTTTGCTATGTAACCACATTATATGCATGTAGTATCTATATACCGCCTTTTGCAATGTTTCTGATGCTAGTCATGGATGAGTTGTCAAAGAGTTTGCAAACTTGAGAGAAAAATATTAAAGCTTCTGTCTAAAGTTGCAAACATATTTTAATCAGATGAAAGCACTTACAGATTTGCAAGCTTGAAGTCACTGTTCAGTGCGAAACAGAAGGAGTTCATAGTTATGCATTTGCATCTTAATTTTGTTTAGACGTATTACCTATATATTCAGAGGACTCATTACTTTGTTTTACCTTAATTTTCTAGAGCAATATTTGAGGAATATTTTACTTAGAGAACTTAGATAATTGATGGGAAGCCTCAGATTCTCCCACTGTGCTAAATATGGGTTATTGGCTAGGTTTGTAATGGTCTGCAGACTGATTGCCTAGTACTAACCTATGAAACTGAGCATAGACCGATGAACCTGTTTTGCATGGGTGTTGACTCATTTGCACAGAAAAGAAGCTTAGCCTTGTGATGTGTAGTTTGTGGTAGGTGGCTGAATGACGGAGTAGTTAATGGCATGCCATCCTATACTAGGGGAGGGTGGTAGGCATGATGCAGCAGACAGGAACCATTATAGTACTTGTATGGTACGGCATCACACATCTTTCAGTTTATATATTTGTATATATTTGGGGAAATTGTGTTGTCAAACTGTGTTAAATCAATACATAATACAGCCAAGTCCATTTCCATCCATAAGCAGTCCTAGAAAATTGTTCTAACTTGCCCTATGGTTTGGGGATCCTGGAATTTAGCTATACAAATTCAGGGGGTCCAGGGTATAAAGCCATTTTCATAAAAGGTATAGGATGCTTGCTTGAAAAAGTAAAGCATTTTAATTAAAACCCATTTGATGACATAGGCCCAACATATGATGGTCCAGCTTTAGGCAAGCAGATGAGATGACCCATAATCAGTTCTTGCTTTGTTCATTCTTCCTACTATATTGCAGTTCCCAGCTCACACATGTATACTACTGATGACTGAACTATGCCTGTGTGATGTTACGAGTGGATGCAGTGTGCATTCCTCAACATTCAGCCAGCATCATATCTGTGAGTGCCCCCCCCCAAAAAAAATATGTGTAGTGGGGTTGATTAGTATCACCTGTAGGCTATTTTATAGATCAATGCCACATTGACAAATGGTTATTAAATGGGTAGAGTGTATGCTCAGTGCAAGCAGATCAACTGAATAACCAGCAGGGGACTTGTCAGTCAGACAAGTTTCAATATTCAACAGTGAAATATCGACAAAATATACTTAACCACAGTCAGATTCTTGCAACTTTAAATAAACTAATTTCATTTTATTTTACAGACTGATCAGAATTCAAAAGGTAAATAGAAAATGAGCCATTAATCAAGAGGCGATATAAAAATTGTGAACAGATCCATAGAATAATGTGTCACAGTCGCATCATTTCTATTGTGAGAATGTGTTTTCTTTTACCGTCACATGACTTTTCATTTGCATTCTTCCCAGGGACACAGCCAAGGAATTGTGTGACTGGCTACTACAGCTGGAAGCTGAAAAGTTTGACCTAAGTGAAAAGCTAAAGAGACAGAAATATGATGTAAGTAGCTGTGAACATTTAAGCTGTGCTGTATGCAACTGATTTGTTTTTACTAATCAATTATTTGATTTATTCATTTATGAATTCATTTTGTAGCACATATTCAGGGCCACATGTACCATGTTTGTGTAAGGGAAATATACAGTTTTGCTCTGAAGGTTCATTATAACTGCATTGTTGAACTGATGGCGAAGCCATATCCTTCTAGCACTCATTGTACTTATTTGTACGTTGAAAAGCAAAATATGTTTTGTATGCTTAACAGCTGTAAAATTAAGCATGGCAACCTTTCCTTTTTTTGTTCTGGAATAAGAATTATATAGTGGTAACAGCATCTAATTGCAGCCTGTCTGCATGGCTTTTCTCAGCTACCATGTGAAAGTTGATGTTTCTCTTACACATATGCCAGTAGCACATGCTGTAGGCAATCTGGGTTTATTTAGTAGTACAATATTCAAAAATCCAGTTGGTTGTTGAGAATTCATTGACACTGATTAGCCAGTGGTTTCTTTGTCATTTGTATTGTATATAACATCTGAACTATCCTGTGTGTTCTTATTTCAGTAGTGCATCTTGCTACAATTTAATTATGGGGAATCTTGTTCAAGGTATTTGTACATGAGTATATGCCATAGAAAGTGGGTCTATATCATGTGGTCGAAAGCTAATAATAGCAAACGACCACAACTTCAAAAGCACCGGAACTCGAAGTTGCAATTGTGGCAGGCTGTGCCCCCCCACCCCCCGCTAAATATATACCAACTCCGAGATTGGACTACAGTGAGAAAAGGGCAAATACTCCTATCTATACTGTAGTGCGACCCCACAATAACAACTTAAGAGTTCCGGTGTTTTCGAAGTTGTAGTCATTCGCTATTATTAGCTTTCGACCATGTGATATAGACTCATGGAAAGCATGGCTTCTTTATTCATTTGAAAACTTGCTTAGCCCAGAAGGTACAAATGTCTGTTTTAAGCATAATCTGTAAGCAGTCTTTTTTTAATTTAGTGACTTGCTTTTAATCACACATTTAGAAAGTGCAGAATGAAGAAATCAAACTCAGGACTACAGGATGAAGCTTGTTAACAACTCATAGCCTTAGCCCTGTGTATTATTTTCAAGTTCTGTTTGAGTCCACTGCAATAATGCATTATTACTAACAATCTATCGAAATACTCTGCTCCCTTTGACTCAGTTATTTTAACAGCCTGAAAGAAAGACATGGAATACCTGAAGAATATGATAACGCAAAAAAATTTTCAACTGCCCACCTAGAAGATTTTATTTTTTTATTTTACATTTATTTACCAGTATAGTCTGACTGGACACATGTCCTTTTTCAGAAGAGGCCTGGGGAGAAAAGCTCCACATTGAAAATACAAAGAATAAAAGAAAAGAAACAATACAGAAGTAACAATACAAGACAGTGCAGTGTAAGGTATAATTTACAAATTTAGGCTAATTCCATTTATATACAACATTAGGTATTCTCAAACAGATGCTATTCAGACAAATAAAAATTCAGTGGAATGTTATAATATTCCTATGATAGGACAATGATGTTGATAGGACAATGGTATTGTAAAATGTGGCACAGTGGCATAAGCAAGAGGTTATCTGGTTCAATTTTCAGCTGGGGTGCCTTCTGTGTGGAGTCTGCATGTCCTCCCTGCATTTGTGTGGGTTTCCTCCGGGTGCTCCAGTTTCCTCCCACATTACAAAGACATGTGCATCTGGAGCGTTTCTCCCCTGGCCTCTGCTCAGAATTGGCTCATTCCAAGTCGGATTTTCCCAGTAAACAAATGTTAAATAAATAAGTTGGTAAAATGTTTAATAATTTTTTTGATTTGTTTGAGTGACTAGAGAAGTCCAGTGATTCAGAAATATGTAGTCCATGATCTCATTCAAGCCAACACTGTGTACAGTGCTTGCACGATGAGCATTGAAGCTCATTTACAATGCAAAAGGCCAGGCCAGTGTATTGGATGACCTGCTCATTGAGGTTGCAGTAGGGATATAAGGGACAATTCTGTTTGATCAACTCACAGCCAGAGTCAAATACAAGTAGCTGGGGTAAACAGTAATCGAGCATGAGCCTCTATTGTAGTCATGGTGAAACCACATGAAGAGATGGTAATGCTGTGGTACAGACCTGTTGTAATTCGGTGCCACAAATATGCAGTGAAATGTCTTCTGGAAGTCAGTAGGTAAGGGAAATATGTCTAAGGGTAAAGTGTAGAGGCGGTAGTAGGGCCACAGAAACAAAGCGATGACCATATCAGGGATGCAGAACATAATGAAGAAGTGGGCATGAGACATACCCCACAGATATCAATCTAAAGTATTTAAACTTACAAAATGTGAAACTCAGACAGGATAGGTAAAAATACAGATAAGTAATATGCCGTATGGACCTACACCACTCAAATCATCCGTCTGGTCAGTGTACATGTTCTGAAAAGCAAATACCATGAAAAGAAACACTGGATCAGCCCTGATGGAATTTGAAACATCATCTGCTTTCAGTTATACTTTAGCCTGTACTTGCTTAACAAAGTGAGCCACAGAAGCAGAGATACTGAAATGTCAGAGAAGCACATGGCATATGGGTATCACACATTTTAAGACTGGAAGAAGAAAAAAATATAGGTCACAGGAGGTTTGAACCCATTACCTACTACACTAACTGTCTAACAAACACTGCATTTACAAGGTGAGCCATAGAAACTGTTACAATAAAGATGTCAGGAAACACACAGAGACTGCAGACTGGAAGCAGAAAAGTCACAAATGCCATTCAAGCGTAACAGGTATTGAACCATCCATTCTTTTCAATTAAGCTGTACAAATCACTTCATTGACAAGTTGAGCTACTGAAGTTGTCAGTAAAAGATGTAACAGGTAATTGCATCACATTTACAGAATGGAAGCTGAAACCTAAAAATAAAATGTGGCCCTAAGGGTATTTGAAACCTTCTGTCTGCACACTGGCCCTCTGAAATCACATAATTAACAAACAGACATTTGGAAGCAATCAGATTAAAACTATAAGCTTTACTCTTATTTCATATTTGTACACTGCTGCACAACAAATCTCAGCTCATTTGTACATCCAATATATGTAGTACATGAAACTGATGGGCTTCATTGTTGCTATACAAAGAGCAGTCACTTCTCATCTATTGTACATGGGCATTGGCAGAGCTCCTTAAAACCATTGTGCGCAGTAGGACTATAAAATAAGTAGTATAGAGGCCCTTTTTTGTCATATGTGTGTGTTGGGTTTTTATCTATTTTTGATCAAATTATAGATAAAAATTGTAGTATAGGAATTAAATAACAATAGGAAGCAAGGAGAGGGTGGAACAGAATGTGACCAAATGAGCAAATAAGGAGTGAGCAGGATGGAGTTGGGATTGGAAGAAGATACCTTTTGGGGGTGACAGATGCCTGTTTTATTTTTATGGTAAGGGAAGGGTGGGGAAGAAATGAAGAGGTAGGTAAGAGGGTTAGGTTAGGTTGCAGGGGAAGACAGACATGACTGACAGGGTGTGAGGTAACAGAAAGAGGGGGAGCAAAGAAAGTGACATCAGACAAACAAGGGAAGACAGTGGTAAGGGTAAGAGTGCATGAATAAAGGAGGTGGGGATGGACACAAAAGTTAGGGGAACACCAGATTGGGAGAATAGAATTGGATGATTGCGCCTGCACTCTCTGCCAGCTGCCACCCACCAGGAGATACTCATCACCCTGCATATTGTCACCACTTGGATCTGGATCAGATGATGGAGCCACTGCTGGGCAGGGAAGCTATTCAGTGAGTCACCACAGTATGCTCTCTGTCTGGCCAATGGAGGCATCCAGCCTCCTGTTGATAATATCCCTCACCAGCTCTACCAGCTGCTTGCTGGTGACAAAGGCATCACACTGCTACTGGTGGGTACAGCTGTACCGATTTCCAGTGCAGGTTTACCTGAAGCAGATGGTGCAGGATGGATGAATGCAGGTCATTGTGCTGCTACATAGTAATATAAATGAAAAAAAAAATAAAAATAAAATAAATCTGTGCAAAATAGAGGACATCAATAAATAAGGAGGGTGAGCAAATTACAAATACAATGAAAAATTGCAGTTATTAGTATTTTGACACTGATACAGTTAAACATAGTATCGTTGCTGACCCAAAAACTACTTGTGGGTTTTGCAAGCCTTTTCATATATACAAATACACATTGGACTTCAACCTACAGTCATCATCATGTGCAATCTGATAAAGCAGTACTGTTCTGAGCTATTCAGACAAGGCAGCAGCTGTTTATATTCAGAAATGCTATATTGATGTCTGAGACTAATATACATATGAAAGGAAACATGCTGTTCTGACATAGATATTTTACTCACAGGTGATAGGCAAAGGAAGCAATTTGTATCTGATATTGAAACATCTTCACTCAGCTGATAATGATGCTCTTACAGTTTTGGTCTATGTAGTACTACAATTATAGCAATAAAACTGAAAAATAATCCTGAAATATTTGTCAGGATAACACAACCCTGGGGCAGGGGAATGAACACACAGGTAGAGCCTTAACATTTTGACGCACTTGTCAGCTAAACAAAAAGATTCATACACAAACACGCTTTTTACACTGAAGAGTAATACTGCTACCTTTGAGCTATGGCAGTAATGACAGAAGTTGCAGTAGTGTACGAAACGTATATATCTTTTGAACAAATCCGTACTACTGTTAATTGTATAAACATGACATTATGAAGCATGTATACTCAGCCCCAGCACTCTATGAGGTGTCACAATCTGTTCCTGTGCAATGTGTTTATTCCTTTCAATATCTTCACATGCTATAGATATAACTAGAGCATTGTGAATGTGGATGGCATGCAATGCCAGTCTAAAGGCTGACTTGTTATAACAGTTGTCCTTACAATATATCAGTATTACCTGCTGCCTAATTTAATTCTTCTTAGCATAGGAGCTGAGGATTCCTGTGCCTAGTATCACTGCAGTGGTGAAGTCACTGTTCTCCTGTTTGTAGAATGCCAGTTCCACATGTGACAGCTTGGCCCAAACTATTACAGGCTTCAGGATTATACTGAGGCCGTTCATTGCTCCTCTGCAGAAGCTTCTGCTTGTAATCCTGCTGGATGAGATGGATGTTTTTGTCTCCTGTACACTCCACCTCTGTGTACTAAAAGCAGCACTACCCTCTCCTTCTCCAGCTATGATATCTCACCTTAAAAATCTGATGGTAAAAATGGCTGAGAATTGGCACCCAGCACAATTTTCTTCTGTCCCATCTGCCAGGCAATGCTAGGCATTGACAGGTACTATATTTGTGTGATAAATGGCAAATTCAGAAAACATATAATCCACTGACACTTAAGATGTTAAACATGGCAGCCCTCCAGCCCTCTGTATGCTGTTGAGGAGAAATGCTCTACAATGACTCCATGTGCAGATGGTTAAATATGCCACGACAATTTGTTCACCCATAAAAGCATAGGCTGACAATGTATGCAGAATGCTGCCCTTATGGACATATGCTTTTGCACTGCATTGAGTAGAAATCCACACAATGTTCACCAAGTGAGTTTGTCATGCAAATTGAATGATTCTGAAACAATATTGGAGATGAGTGCTAGTTAGTATAATCATCACACCTGGAAGGGTGAATGTACATGATATAAGCAGGAAGAGAAGCAGAGAATTCATCCCGCTACAGAAGAAAACTCTGCTACAAGCATTTAATTGCTGCTAAGGGCGAGTTTGTTAAACTTTCTTCTGGCTGACATATCTGCTTGTATAATGTAAGTGTTTCTTTTTACAAATCCATTTCTTCTACAATGGTTGCCTTTGACTGCTCTTTATCCTGCTGCCTATAAAGGATGTCACTTTTACACATTATGGTCATAGTGTTTTGAGGGGTAGATTGCAAGGGTACTGAGTTTAGTAGCCTGCAGGATTGTTAAGCTGGATGGAAGACACACCCCTGAGCTCATATTCTGAGTTTCGTTCAATACTATTTTAATGTTGTATGCCTTGCAATGTGTCATTAACAACAATTTTTCAAATAGCACTATTGTGAAGGCCATGTTTTCTTGGACAATTGCACTTCTGTGATTGTTTTGTGTGAAATATGTGCTGAGTGCACTAACATGCGTGACATGCCTGACATGTACTTAATGATTGCGGATATGGATATTTAACTGTCAGGCACAACTGCAGCATGTTATATGGCCTATGAGGATAGTAGTTGTATAAGGATTTGTAAAGACCATGGAGGAACAAGGTTGTTGATTCCAGTGTTTTTGATACCAACAGAGAAATGGCCTAAAATACAGAATACACAGAACAAAAATGCTTCATCTGCTATATAGTTGGCACCTTAACTGTAAGTCTAGATTCTAAACTACTGTGAATGAGGTGGTACTGCAGGACTTCCATCTCCATGGCCGATGGTTGCTTAGTGTCCATACAGCTGACTAGCCCTGCCATGACTGTGCCTGGGCTGATATTGTTAGCAGTTTGAATGAAGTTGGTGGTCAGAGCTGTGGTTATCTACTGTCTGCCACAGTGTCACAGGTATGAGCTATGGTAGCAGAAGCTGTAGTATGGGAATGTAGTGCAGCAGGTGGTAGGCCATTTCCTGAACGCCACAGTGTCACAGGTATGATCTATGGTAGCAGAAGCTGTAGTATGGGAATGTAGTGCAGCAGGTGGTAGGCCATTTCCTGAACGCCACAGTGTCACAGGTATGATCTATGGTAGCAGAAGCTGTAGTATGGGAATGTAGTGCAGCAGGTGGTAGGCCATTTTCTGAAAGCCACAGTGTCACAGGTATGATCTATGGTAGCAGAAGCTGTAGTATGGGAATGTAGTGCAGCAGGTGGTAGGCCATTACCTGAACGCCACAGTGTCACAGGTATGATCTATGGTAGCAGAAGCTGTAGTATGGGAATGTAGTGCAGCAGGTGGTAGGCCATTTCCTGAACGCCACAGTGTCACAGGTATGATCTATGATAGCAGAAGCTGTAGTATGGGAATGTAGTGCAGCAGGTGGTAGGCCATTTCCTGAACGCCACAGTGTCACAGGTATGATCTATGGTAGCAGAAGCTGTAGTATGGGAATGTAGTGCAGCAGGTGGTAGGCCATTTCCTGAACCAGGTGCACAGAGTCCTCTCTAGGCACAAAACTGTCAGTGGAACATAAGGAACTACAAATGTAAAGAAGCACTGACAGTGCCACAGCTAGGAGATTTATTTAAGTTAAACAGTACAAACAGTACACAGGTTAGCATTTTCAGGGATCTACCCCTTCATCAGACCGTCTGATGAAATAAATCTCCTAGCTGTGGTACTGTTGGTGCTTCTTTATGTTTGCATTTCCTGAACCACCTCTTATAAAGACAAGGAAGTTCCTGGCATCTCCTAAGGTCAATGCCACTTCCAAAGATTGCAAAAGTCTGGTGCTGGATTTTGGGACAGAGCTGGACATTCCCCAAAGAATTTCCACTGTGGATGCCCCATGTATGTAGTCCTATTTACCTCTCAGTCACTCTAAACTTCACTAGATCTGTCTGACCTATGGTATGCAGCTACATCAAGGATGAAACAGGCAGAACCATCTACACAAGGCATGGCTAGGTGGTATTAGCTTTTTTCATGATTATAGTGTAAACATGTCTGTTTCATGTGGAGTTGTGGTGCTGGCTCATACTTACATGGGATACTTTCATTTTTACTGTGGTGTATTCACAAGTGATTATTTATCCAGCACCAGCACTGTGGAACTAACACCATGTGATGTGGGATGATCTGTAGCCACTGATAACAGTGGTGTGCATAAGCTGCCACAGTCAGGGGGGGCAGAGTGTTTGTTTGGCACAAGGAGTGTGACCACTGCACTCCCAACACAGATTATGGGCACAGTCTTTATTGTAGATGATACCCTGTGCATTACAGACCACCTGGCATTTGATGGAGTTATATCCTTTGCCATTCGCATACTTCTTCCCCTGTTCACCAAGTTTGGTCTTTAGTTGAACATGGGTAAAGTATGCTTCCCAGTATCCCAGGGAAATGGGCAGTATAATAGAAATCCCACACGGTGTTGGCTGTCACCTCTGGAGAATATAAGAACTATATATGGTCCCCCATATGCTAAAGCATGGCATTGAGAAACTTTGGAATAATCTCAAGTCAGAGGCCTGATATGCTTCCACTGTTTCCCCAGTAGGTGGCTGAAAGGACCGTATAGCCAATATCCATAAAGTTATACATTCCTTGGTATCCACTGAGATGATAGGTACACCACAACTCCTGTGTGGCCACAGATGAGGCCTGCATATTTCCATGATTTGCTGGATGGTGTCTCTGTCAACAACTGGTCCATAATGTCTGTGTTGTGGAGGCCATTAAATGTTTTTTTTCCCTTAAACATTGATTTGTCACTTGTGACACAGGCAAACTTTTATATAAAAGTAATCAAAGCATGTTAATAAGTTCATATTTACAAACATTATACATCACATATATTGTTATGCACCATATAATCTAAGCAATATTACATAAATTATTCAATTCCTGCCTTCTCTTAAACATCATTCCTTCTCCAAAACATTTTTGTACATTTATTTTTCCCACACTTTTGATGTAATTTACTCCTAACCATTTTCTAAAGATCCTACTTCCTGTTCCTTTTATTTACTGCTTCTCAAATAGTTGGTTTGATTTTGATTTCCATTTTGTAGTAATTGCTTTTTTTTTTTTGTAGCAGTCACCAGAATTAAATGTAACAAGGCCTTACTATGTCTGGGCAATTCAGATCCTGTATTTCATCTCAAAAAAATAATTTCCTTAGTTACACTCATCTGCTCACCCAGTATTCCTGACAGAGTAGTCTGTGGGGAATTTTTAAAGTTGTGTATTTGGGAGCCATATATATGTCCTTGTTTCTTTGTGAATTGTGTAGCCTATTTCTCTTCCAAAACTTTACTGACCTCTTCTGATTGATTCCTCTAGTTATTGTGCAATACTTTCTATGCCCTTCTGTTCTAGATTCAATTAAAAAATTCAGCTAGTGCAGTTCTTTCATTCAGGATTCCCTTATCCCTTTTTCTTTGTCTGTACTCTGATACTGTACTCAGATATCAATCCCTGATAGAGAAAGTAATGACTAGCCTGCAATCCAAATGTCTTCTTGGCCTCTTCCCATTCTGTTACCTTTCCTTCTCTCATTGTTTGTTCCCAGTATCTTGTTTCTTTACCATCTTGCCACAGTAAATTTCAGCCCCTCTTGTCTATTCTGTGTAGCCTTATTGTAGTTATCCCTATTGGCAGTTCCTTTCTCTGTTCTCGTGATGGCTTAGATCTTAGTATACTTTCTGCTACTTCATTTGGATGACACATTGCCTTAAGGGGTGACATCTTGCACTGCTGTGCAATGACAGCCTCCTACATATGCACATTTACTATCATTATGGCAACCCCTGACATAATTCTGTGATTTACTCTATTTGAACCTGGGCATATGGCAGAATTTAAATATTTCTGTGGGCAGAGCTCCATTGCAGGGCAGTTAAATGTTTCTGACTTATTAACTCATAGCATGCTAACTACATTATTTGGGCCACATCATATAGCTGTGTTTTCCGAATCATACGCAGCCTGCCCATAACTACTAGTTGCACAAATTCAATTAGCACTATGCTGTAAAGTTTTCTGAATCTGGTGATATCTGGGAAAATCTTTTTATTGCCATTTTTCTAATTGTGTATTTGATATGATGTTATTTTTATATGGATCAGATGAACACACAAATCTGACAATCATGTTTGTTATGAGTGATTTGGCCTATCTGGAGTGAGGTTGCCAGGGTAAGGGAATAGAGACTTGCTAGCTTGAGCTTATACTTGCAGCTTGCCTGTTTCATGTGAGGCAGTCCCACAATGAAACACCCTGCCTCTCTTCCTACTGCCTTTTTACTGAGGAATTTAGAGTGGTCCAGTTTTTGAGATCACATAAAAAGTAATAGTATCCACTGAGCTGTCTGCTGAGTCCATCAGAGAATAAAAGCAATTCATATTAGTGCTATATTTATAATAAGATTCTACTGCAGAACAATTCCTTGTCTTGTAGGAATGCAACTCAATTTCCTATGTAAAATCTCGCTCAAAGTAAAGGTACCTCAAACTTAATTTTCATATTTTTAGGGTACAGTTTTTCTACCCATGTCTGCTAACCATCTAGACCCTGCTACAGCCTTGGCATTTTATTTCCCATCACCATGGCGATAACCAGTCCTTTTAGGGCTTCATGCAGGCAGGCATGAGGGGTTTGCTCCTGCACACTGTTCATGAAGGTACTGAACAGAGGTGACTTGGCAGAATTAAGCAGACGTCCTCACCTCACTGGCTGCATGCTATGCATGTCCGTATCTAATAGGTGCTGGCTGAGTGAGCTTATACTGTCCAGTCTATTATACACTCTGTTGTTGGCTCCTGCATACCTAGGTTTCCAGTAAATCCAGGTCGTCTGCGCTGCAATTAGGGTTTTCTCCCTCTGTGTCACACAAAGGTTTAATTTCCATATTTTTTGAAAGTGATGTTCCTGTTACAGTGAGACAGCCTTAATAAAAGAGGAAACAGAACATTGAGTGCAGCAAATTCAGCTTATTACTGTATGCAGCAGTATATATTTGGTGTAAAATGAGGCTTTCTGTAGGAATACTTGTTTTTACAGGTGATAAGCAGTCCAGAGAACTTTAAAAATATAGCTGACAGAGAGAGGGAGAGAGAGTGAGTGGACTTATATTTGAAGAAAAAATATACAAAGGGAAATGTGACGTTTTGTTAGAAAGTGTTGATCCTGGCAAATCAGTAAAAAATAACAGTAAGGCAATTAAAAGCACAGCTGATATAACCACCCCATGTCTGCCATAAGTCATCAACCAGTGTTCCCAAGAGAAAGCTGTTGCATGATATCTCAAACTAGAAAGTAGAAGACACAGTGTATTTATTGTTTTACTTTACAAAAAGTATTGGCTCATGATATTTTCACTTAATATGAATTTACTTCTGTGTACTGTATTTGGCATAACTTTGATTAGAAGATTTATTCTTGCTGGGTGTAAAATTAGTTAAACCAAAGGCAACAAATTATTTTCACATCAAAGCTGTTTTTCTTGCCACTTTGTTTTACTTTAACCTTAATTTAAAGCTTTTTTACTGCAGATGTTTAATAATGTGTGACAGAAGTTACAATGCCGATATTATGCTTTATACAGTTATCTTGCATAACAAGAAGAAATGGTTCTGGTGGAGTAAACTGCTTTCTACATTATCAGTCATTTATGAAATTCCCGATATAATAGTTTCTTGCCTGATCAAAACTTAGAGGAAGAATATCTAAATTTCTATTAAGCTCAGCTTTTCTTGCTGAAATTATTTTGTATTTTTCTACAAGGTTTATGAAAGGATGAGATATGTTTGTGTGTCTGTGTGTGTGTGAGAGAGTATGCTTGCTTGAATGCATGCATGTGAGTGTGTGCATGTGCACGCATGTGTTTGCGTGTGTCATGTGGGTCAAGCTTGCTTCTGTTGCCCCTTACACTGCTGTTGCACAATGTTCAGCTTTATAGTATTGCCTACTGGGCATCAGTCTCAAAACTACTTCCAAAATACCGAGTTTATTATTACTTTGCATCTGTAGTCAGCTGAAATTAATTGTTACTCGGCATCTAATTTTTATGTAGTCCTTTGCCTTTCTCTGTGTACCTTACTGCAATTCATATATAGAATTTAATAATGATTTATGGAAGGGGCTGTTCTGTACTCCTGTTTTGATTATTCTTATAGATAATGACTATTTAGTGTAGATTTAAATATAGATATTCTGCACTTCCTTTTTGCATTTGTATTCATTATGAACTCCTCCTTTTCACATTTTTTGCAAGAGCTCAGGGTGTCCCATTAACTGTCACCACGTTTCTCTCTGTCTCTGTTCAGTGCTATTGTCCTACTTTCTGTCACAGTTATGTCTAACTGTTGTAGATCTTCCCATATGCAGTCCATCCAATTCCTATGGCACAGGGCTTGATACTTTCTGGTTCCATTTGCCTACTGTGTGACTCTTATGTGACTAAATCACAGTGATGAAACTGAGGATTTTGTAACTTGCACCAGTGGTAAGATTATATATTGCATTAAACTGAAACATGTCTGAATTGTTTTGTGACTCTGACTTGCTTTTAGATGTGTACAGAAGTTCAGACAGTGTTTAGCTTGGCATCACAATCAGAGTATTGGTTTGCCTCTAGATCTGAGTATGGTCAGCACTGTGTACAAAGTAGCACATTAGTGGATGGTAGTTTTATATGTATGGACGATATGTTTTAAACTTGACTTTTTGTTCTATGTACTTTTGTTGATGATTTATTTTATACAAAGGGATAATATGCAGTTTTACCAAAATATGTTGAATTTTGGAGTGATAGTGGGATTTGAAACATAAAGCTGAGTATTCTTATCATTAGATTAATCTTCTTGATGTTAACTCATCAATCAGTGGGGAAACTTCAGACTTGTGAATACAGAAAACAAATAAAATGCAATATATGTTTACTGTGCGGTGTTATACATTCATGACATTTATGGGAATGTTGTTAGAGGCAAAATATGCAGAGCCTTTCACTTAAGAACTAATGATTAACAGCTTGGTAAAGAGGTGGGTCTTCTGTCTAATGAATTTATGTATCATGGAGGCACAAAGTCTGAGGCAGCATCATTTATGGACTCTGCTCGAACAAAGGGAAGATGTTATGAAGGAAACCCTATTTCCACAGAGAGGCGTTGGCGAGTAATATGATTCCTGATTTGTCTTTGCATTTCCTTTTACACGTGCAAGGACCCTTAGTGCCATTTTAATATTATTAAGAGCACTTGGGGCATCCTCACTGCTTCACCTGATTTGATGAGAATAGGTGATATGATGAATTTTTCTTTTAAGAATAAGAATAGCTTGAAACAGCAGTTTTGCTACCCTCCCCTCCACACTGTCTGCATAAGGAATCCTGACTAATCAAAGAGTGGGCATCATCCCTTGTGTTAAATTCTTAGTTTGTAAGTATGTTTGTGTGACAGACTTTTTGGGGTGTATAGTGACAGGAAGGTGCTGTAGATTACAATTATATGCCTATTGTCACAGTACTTATGTATGTTTCTAAGTGTAATTTCAGCTCATCATTTTATGTTCACAAAACTAATAGGAAATTGAAAGACTGAGTGACAGAACAGACTGAGCAGCAGAACTTCTGATTTATATTAGGAGCACTGGTGCAGATAATGGACGTGCTAAGTGTTGCTCCAGCACTGATTCAAGTTTTTCTTTTATGTTTGTGCTACAGTTGCTGCATTTGGATCTGGGGTAATGATTTTGTGAATAAAACTGAATATGGTGTGAATTCTATGTCTGCATGTATTGCTGCTGCTGTGTGTGTGTGTGTGTGTGTGTGTGTGTGTGTGTGTGTGTGTGTGTGTGTGTGTGTGTGTGTGTGTGTGTGTGTGTGTGTGTGTATATGTGTATGTGTGTGTGTGTGTGTGTGTGTGTGTGTGTGTGTGTGTGTGTATGTGTGTGTATGTGCTATGTATGTGTGTGTGTGTGTGTGTGTGTGTGTGTGTGTGTGTGTGTGTGTGTGTGTGTGTGTATATGTGTGTATATATGTGTGTGTGTGTGTGTGTGTGTGTGTGTGTGTGTGTGTGTGTGTGTGTGTGTGTGTGTGTGTATGTGTGTATGTGTATGTGTGTGTGTGTGTGTGTGTGTGTGTGTGTGTGTGTGTGTGTGTGTGTGTGTGTGTGTGTGTGTGTGTGTGTGTGTGTGTGTGTGTATGTGTGTGTGTGTGTGTGTGTGTGTGTGTGTGTGTGTGTGTGTGTGTTTGGTGACTTGAGAAACTATGGTGGGCATGCAAAAGCTTGTTTTTATTGTACATGTTTTCTACTTTATTTATTTATATTTGTTTGCCTAGGTAGTGCACCAGTTTCAGGTTCAGATTAAAGTTCAGAATCTAGAGTTTAGTAAACCTAGGTTAAGCTATAACCTGATTTTTCTTGCTTTTTCGTAGAGTATTTTTAATTTTTCTGCACATTAATGGATAATTTTTTGTTTCTATCGTCTCCATTCTTCGAACTTGCCACATTCATCATTGGGTTTTAGCTGAGACAGTATTTTAATAAATTTTGCAATTCTAATACACAGCTCATTTTTATATTTATGCCTGTTTTAATTTATGTTTATTAGAGTGTATTAATGTTTGAAAATGTGTGGTTCCTTGAGTACTGCCTGACAGGTACGATATATGCAGTTCCTCTTAGATGTCATCAGTTTGTCTTTAATTGTGTTTGCTATACTTTAGTTTTTAAAATTAATTTGCAATTATAAAAATATAAAGAGACAGACATGAAAATACATTGTTTTCTTACTGTACTATTTTGAAAATGAAGTAAAATAAGTGTTTCTTCTGGCTTTCTGCAGAAGAACTGCATGACAAAAGCCAGACTTCTTCTTCTTCTTTCGGCTGCTCCCGTCAGGGGTCGCCACAGGAGATCAGCTGCTTCCATTTCTTCCTGTCCTCTGCATCTTGCTCTGTCACACCAACCACCTGCATGTCCTCTCTCACCACATCAATAAACCTTAACTTAGGCCTTCCTCTTTTCCTGTTACCTGGCAGCTTCATCCTTAGCATCTTTTTCCCAATATACTCTGCATCCCTCCTCAGCACATGTCCAAACCAACGTAATCTTGCCTCTCTGGCTTTGTCTCCAAAGCTTCCAACCTGGGCTGACCCTCTAATATACTTATTCCTAATCCTGTCCATCCTCGTCACACCCAGTGCAAATCTTAACATCTTCAACTCTTCCACATCAAGCTCTGACTCCTGCCTTTTTGTCAATGCCACTGTCTCCAACCCGTATAACATAGCTGGTCTCACTACCCTCTTGTAGACCTTCCCTTTCACTCTTACTGGTACTCATCTGTCACAAATCACTCCTGACACTCTTCTCCACACACTCCATCCTGCCTGTACTCTCTTCTTCACCTCTCTTCCACACTCACCATTACTCTGAACTGTTGATCCCAAGTATTTAAACTCATCCACCTTCGCTACCTCTACTCCTTGCATCCTCACCATTCCTCTATCCTCCCTCTCATTCACACACATATATTCTGTCTTAGTCCTGCTGACCTTCATTCTTCTTCTCTCTAGAGCATATCTCCACCTCTCCAGGGTCTCCCCCACCTGTTTCCTTCTCTCACTACAGATCACGATGTCATCTGCAAACATCATTGTCCACAGGGACTCCTGTCTGCTCTCGTCTGTCAACCTGTCCATCACCATTGCAAATAAGAAAGGGCTCAGAGCTGATCCTTGATGTAATCCCACCTCCACCTTAAACACATCCATCACTCCCACCGCAGACCTCACTGCTGTCACACTACCCTCGTACATATCCTGTACCACTCTTACATACTTCTCTGACACTCCCAACTTCCTCATACAATACCACAACTCCTCTCTAGGCACCCTGTCATATGCTTTCTCTAAATCCACAAAGACACAATGCAACTCCTTCTGACCTTCTCTGTACTTCTCCATCAACACTCTCAGAGCAAACATTGCATCTGTAGTGCTCTTTCCTGACATGAAACCATACTGCTGATCACTAACCATCACCTCCCTTCTTAACCTAGCTTCCACTACTCTTTCCCATAACTTCATGCTGTGACTGATCAGTTTAATCCCTCTGTAGTTACTACAGCTCTGCACATCACCCTTATTCTTAAAAATTGGTACCAAAACACTTTTTCTCCATTCCTCAGGCATCTTCTCACTTTCCAAGATTTCATTAAACAATCTAGTTAAAAACTCCACTGCCATTTCACCTAAACACCTCCATGCTTCCACAGGTATGTCATCTGGACCAACAGCCTTTCCGTTCTTCATTCTCTTCATAGCTGTCCTTACTTCATCCTTGCTAATCCACTGCACTTCATGATTCATTATCCGCACATCATCCAACCTTCTCTCCCTCTCATTCTCTTCATTCATCAACCCCTCAAAGTACTCTTTCCATCTGCTCAACACACTCCCCTCACTTGTGAGTATGTTTCCCTCATTATCCTTTATCAACCTTAACTGCTGCACATCTTTCCTAGCTTGGACAAAAGCCAGACTTTATAGCTAATTTGTACTCTGATTCTTGAGCTAGCTATATATCTGTCACTACCCAGTAGGATCTGGTAATAATTTATATATGGTTTGTATTTGCACTTTATCCATATAACAGCTATCATGGACCAGTGTCTCTTTTATAAAGAAATGCATTTACTTCTGACAGTGTTTCCTAAATAATGTTTTTTATTTTTGTTTACAGATAAACTTGCTGTATTCCCGAGTCTGTGATCACCAGAAACAGTAAGTATAAGACCTGCTACTTTTGAAAGAAATATAGAATTTGAAATCAAAATATCATTTCTACTCAACAGTGCTTTTCTATTCATTTTTTTAGCCTTGTTATTATTTTTTTACTGTTCGAGAAAATGTCTAAGGTACAAAATATCAACAGCAAAGTATACAAGTTTTAAATTTATGAACATGACATCAGCAGAAAGCTATTTCAGCAAAATATACTTTTATGTATCATCAGGCAGATATGTTAGATAATTTTGTCACAGCAAATGAACATAGCTTGAGTGGGTAGATGTAGTTTTGGTGCTTATTCAAATGGAAATTAATAGTTACGGCAGCAAGGCTGTTTCCGATTTCTATACAACTCATCACAAGTGGAACAAAAAAAATGCATACCAGTCATAATGCAAGATACAGCTTGGAAAGTTATGTAGAAATGATGGTAGCCTATGTGGGGGAGAGATATATTTCATTTGAAGCACATTTTTTACTCAAACAATGAAGTAAGTTATTCTAAACTTGAAATACATCAAGAACAGTGTGAGACATCAGAAAAATCAAATTGTTTTGAAAGTTGTATATAAGCCTTCCAACACTTTCATGCTGCGATTCTCAGCATCATATAATGCAGTTGAAGAATGATACTATAAAGCTCTGCCATTAAGGATGACGGAGGCTACTGATAACTTGCATGAAACATTCTGCTTTAACCTTTTTTTGATCCAAAGTTTTTATTATTTTTCAATATTCAAAACAGCACAAAAAGATAACAGCCATATGCACTTTGTTTTGTTAATCATTAGAGTGGTCTGGTGTAAGGACTATTTCCGTGTATGACTTGAGCCAAATGGCTTTATAGCAAGAAGTACAAAAAGCGTGAAAGACCAGATGCATAGCTGGCCTAATCAGCACCCTGTGCCAATAACACAAGCCAGTGCCCCACCTCAGGTAACTCTTCAACTGAAAAACAAAACAAAAAAAGCATTTCTCTGTAATAATCAGATTGCTGCATTCCAGCGAGCATATCATTACAGTTACATCCATACCCCCTAGGGGATGATGGATGGCCGATCGTGCCCTTGCAACACCTTGCGCTTCAGGCAATTGTAACAGAAATATATACAATACAGTGACATACACTGTAAATAATCATATTGTTTAGTGTAACCATGATATTTAACTCAGATACATCAAACATTGGGACAGTCAGAGGGAGAGAGTGCTGTACAGTATAGACAGATTTTTAGCAACATATAGGCCTGCATGCCATTCATTCTTGTGTGACTCTAATCAGGCCCCTAGGTGAAGGCCATTCAGATTTTCTTCTACACTTCCTTGTGCTACAGGAATGGTTTCCTGAACTGCATGGTGATATTAACTGCTTTTAGACAATGGCTTACTGTACATCAGTACCCTGATTGGAGAACGAGCATTCTCCAGCAGGGTATTAATGTGCAAGTAATGCCCGCCAAGAAAAATGAGTCCGCCACTTCATGGCAGCATATCAAGCTGCCATGGAGCTCGGACTGAAAGAACGGAATGACCACCAATATTTTACCCTCGCTGAACAGTGCTTTTGCTGTTTAGCAATTATAAAATATTAAAAAAAAAAGAAGACAACTAAAAAAAAAAGGTAGTTGTGTGTGTGTGTGTGTTTATGTCTGTGTTTGAGTGTATGTGTGCATGTCAGTGAAACTGAGAGGAAGCTGTTATTTTACACTTGCTATGCAGCACTTTTGCTGTTTAGCGAGTGTAAAATAAAAAAAAAAATAATGTATTTGTGCGTTAGAGTGTATGCGTGTATGAGAGAGAGAGAGAGAGAGATATCGATCTAGCAAAACAGAAAAGTGTGTTTATGTTTATCTGCATGTATGCGTGGATGCGTGCATGAAAGCTGAAAGACTGTGATGTGTGTGTGAGTGTGTGTGTGTATGTGTGTGTGTGTGTGTGTGTGTGTGTGTGTGTGTGTGTGTGTTTGTGTGTGTCACAGAGAGAGAGTAAGAGAGAAAGCGAGAGTGATGTGACTGAATGTATGTATGTAAGCAAAGGTGACTGTGTGTGAGAGAGATAGAGAGAGAGTGAGACTGATCTTGTGTGAGTGAATATGTGTATGTAAAAAGAGGAGACTGTGTGTGTATATATATGTGTGTGAAAGCAGAAGAGACTGTGTATGTAGTTATGGGAGAGAGAGAATGGGCCGTATGTAAAATTGTTGTGTTTCACTTGCTTATTATTTTTTAAATATTATTATTTTATATATGTTTGATGTAAAAATGCTTCCTCCAGCGCTATTAACATATACTACAACAGCTATGAAACATTAGGTGGAGGAACTATTTTACAACAAACATGTATTAAAAAAAATAAAATAATACTTAAAAAATGCATAAGTAAGTAAAACAAAACAATTTTACAAAGAGACCATTGTCTAAATGCAATAATGCCCACCAGGGTATGTGTTAATATATAGTTAAACTTCCAGGGGTGTAGAGGCCCTCTGCCTGCGGCATCGGGCCTCACAACACTTCTGGGCAGGCATTAATTATACATTAACATACACCCTGTCGGGCATTATTGCTTGCTCAATAAATTAAGAGTGCAGGTGGCCAATTTTTTGTAATTTAGATTGTTCTATAGGTGGTGTACATTTATTTAACTAGAAAGATAAGTAAGAAAGCTGTTATATTGCTTTTACTCAGACATATACAGTAGAAAACATGACCAGTGCTGCATGTGTGATTATGTTTTAATCATTTTCTCTGTCGTTACTCTAAACTGTAACTCCTGTCTGGCAAACTGAGAGTACATGTTTCAGATTTGTTGATCCTTTTGATAGCACTGGCAGGTAGAGAGTTCTCTGAAGTGGACCATTTTGCTTGGCATCAAGTAGGCACTGTAACGTATTGTATGTTCTTTGTGGATAAATTTCCCAAAAATAATTAAATAGTTTGCATATTTCCTTAATTGCAGTCAACCATCTGTATTGTTATCTTTGTATATTATACAATTTCAGCATCTGGAAAATGTGACTTTTATGTGTGGTTACTTATTCAAGTAATTTTGTAGAGTCTAGATATAGGTTGTAGTTTAGAATTATTCTTGACAGCATTCCTAACTGTATTCATAGGTTCATAGATTCATAGATTAGTACTAGGCTAATGGCTGTTGTGGGCCATTTTAAGCCTAGCCAGTTACCCTATGTGAGAGTCAAACTCTACATCTTGTATCAGTAAGGTAAACACCTTAACTAATATTATGCCAGCTTCATACCCTTTGTTTTTATTCTAAAGTACTTCTGATAACACTCCAACCTCTGCTCTTCTCATTAAGTTTACCTGAAAGGCAGCATTTGGAATGAATTTGAGTTTTTGTATAATATACATGGTGATACTGAGTGAAGAATTCTTTTTACACACCTTTACTGAATTATCACATAAGACATAGGCAAATATATAAAAGAAAACAAGCCATGTTAACATGTTCACAGTTACAAACGTTGTACATCACATACATGCTTTTATACAATTATTGTAAATCCAACATTACGTAAATTTCAGAATTCCTGCCTTCCCTTAATTCTCACTCCTCCTCCAAAACATTATCTCCATGTACTGTTCCAACAATTTTTCTGTTTTTTCGATGTAGTTACCTTTACCCTTTTCTACAGATCCCACTTCCAGCTCTTTTATCTCTGTTTACAATATTCACTACTTCAAATACAGCTGGTTAAGACTCTTTTCCATTTTCTAATAATTGCTTTTTTTGCAGCTACAAAAAACTTGACAAGGCCGTGCTTATATTTAATTCAGATCCTGTATCCCTGCTCAAAAAAAAAAAATTCTTAGTTGCATGCATTTACACATCCAATATTTCTGACAGAGTACTCTGTAGGGAAATTTGAACATCTGCCAACTCATTACACTCCTAAAACATATGTTCCCGGTTACCTTTTTCTACCTCATAATACCTTCAACATTTTTTGCAGTCTGCCAAAGGAAGAATTCTTTGGAGTCTGCTTGCTCTTTAAAAATACCAATGCAAACACTTCAAAGCAAAAATCCTACATTTTCTAGACTTTGTTGCATATTTGGGAGCCTTGCATATGTCCTCCCATTGTTTCCTTGTGAATTTGTTATGCAGTCTCTCTTCTCAATCTTTTTTAACACCCTCTGATTACTATAGTTGCTATACAGTATTTGATATGCCCTATTAATTATCTGTTTTTAAACAACAGCTTCTGCTCTAGATTCAGCTGAAAACTCTAATAGAGCAGCTGTTTCACTTAGGATTCCCTTATCCTTCCTCCTTGTCTATATACTGATATCAATCCCTGATAGGGAAGACAGTCCCTAGCCTGCAGTCCAAATGTCTTCTTGGCCTTTTCCCATTTTCTTGCCTTTCCTTCTCTAGTTATTTGCTCCCCAATAGCTTGGATCCTTTACCACTTTCTCCAGTAAATTACAGCCTCCTCTTGCCTATTCTCCATACCACTAATTGCATTCAGCCCTATCGACAAACTCTCCTTTCACCATTCTCACATTGGCTTAGTTCTTAGAATACTTTCTGCTACTTTATGAATATAACATTCTGTATGACTGTTGTTACTCTTCTTAAGGATCTGCATCCAAAATCCCACTCGCTCCTTAATTCATTAATGTTCACCCTGCTTCATCACCATCAGCCCTTTCCACTTTGAATTATAGTTTTCTGCTTGTGTTATGCATATGAGCAATAACTGTGTAGCTCTAAAAGATCCCTTAAAATCAGATAATCCTAAGTCATCGTGTTCTATTCGAAGGATCAGCTTAGCCCAATTGATTCTTGCCCTTTTCCCCTCCCAGATAAAACCTTTCAATTCTTTTTTAATTACTATCCAAATTAATTTTTAATTACTGTCCACAACTTCTCCTCTGACTGATAAAATATACTTGACCTGTATATAAAACTAAAGGGGCTAAAAACATTTTCACTGCCTGTATCTTGCAATCTATATCCATAAGCAAGAGCTTCCAGTTTCACAGTTTTTGAATTATCTTTTGTTTGTTGTCTTCTCACATATCCTTAGCTGCCATAATAGAATATTTTTTAATCCATACTCCTTAATACTTCATTTTATTGTGTCCCCATAAATATGGGTATTCCTGAACCAATTCATGTTTATTTATTTTTATTTATTTAACATTTGTTTGCCAGGAAAGTCCAACTTGGAACAAAGCCAATTTTCAGAGGAGGCCCAGGGAGAAATGCTCCAGATGCATATCTTTCCAATGTGGGAGGAAACCGGAGCACCCGGAGAACACCCTCACAAATGCAGAGAGGACATACAGACTCCACACAGAATGCACTCCAGCCAAAAATTGAACTGGAGAACCTCTTGCTGTGAGGCGGCAATGCTACCACTGCACGACTGCTCTGTCCCCAGATATGATGTGTGGGTACTTGGTTTACAGCTATTGCCTTTGTTTTTTTTTCATTAATTTTATATCCCAAAAAAAGTGAAACTGTCTCAGAATGATCCACAACCCTGAAATGTCCTTTTCTGGTTTTATCAGGTAAGAAATAACATCATCTGCAAATAAAGCCAACTTTTATTGATTACCGTAGCAATTATATCCTAGAGTATGTGAGTCCTTTTTTTCTTTGGCAGTGGCTCCAAATACAATGCAAAGAACAGAGGGGTAAGATCCCTGTCTGTTTCAATTGTTTAGATACAACTTAGTAGAGAGGAACCCTCCCACTTTTGCCTCCGATCTCTCGTATACCTTCCTAATCAACCTTATTATTGTATCAGGAAATGCAAATGCTTCCATTACCCTATTCATAAAATCCCAGCTTACTCTGTCAAATGCTTTCTTTGCATCTAGATCCAGCAACAGCAGCAGCATTGTCTTAAATTCTGCTTCCCTTTGGATTATCATTACTTTATTTTTATTGCCAAATGTTTGACT